>NC_057711.1:116283221-116388004 GCF_004010195.1 Chiloscyllium plagiosum | reverse complement strand
ATATGAATAGGAAGGGATTGGAGGGATATGGGCCGGGTGCTGGCAGGTGGGACTAGATTGGGTTGGGATAATCTGGTCGGCATGGATGGGTTGGACTGAAGGGTCTGTTTTGGTGCTGTACACCCCCATGACTGTGTGTGTGTGTGTGTGTGTGTGTGTGTGTGGGGAGGGGGAGGGGAGGGGGGCATGGGCTGGTTTGCTCTTGCTGAGAGCCAGCACAGATACAATGGGCTGAGTGGCCCCTTCTGTGAGCAGTAACCATACTCTTTGCACTCCACCTTGAGGTGCAATATCTTAGATTCTTAAGAATTCTTAGATTCTCCAGAGAGAGAGAGAGAGACTCTTAATTTGTCCATCGTGCACTTGTCGTCTTGACGTTGTGAACCTTTGTTAACAGGATAAGCATGCTTTACTGGATGTAACACCCAAGGCGGTGGATCTGCTAAACTACACGCAGTGGTATCCTATTGTCATCTTCTTCAACCCAGACAACAAGCAAGGTGTTAAAACTATGAGACAGAGACTGAACCCAGGCTCTACTAAGAGTTCCAAGAAACTCTACGATCAGGCAGTCAAGCTAAGAAAGAGCTGTTCTTATCTTTTTACAGGTAAGAAATCTTACTCCATGCACCATTGTTTGGTACCATTGACTTGAAACTGAATTAGACTTGCCATATAAATACTGGCTATGAGAGATTATCAGAGGCTGGGAATCCTAAGCAAGTAATTCACTTCCTGATTTCCCTCAAAACCTATCAACCATCTTGAAGGCACATGTCAGGAGTGAGATGGCATTCACCTCATATGCCTGGATGGGTGCAGCTCCAATTAGACTCAAGAAGCTTGACACCATCCAGGATAAAGCAGCCGGCTTGACTGGTACTACTTCTACACACATACCTTTCTTCACCGATGTTCAGTAGCAGTAGTGTACCATCTAAACGGTACGTCACAGAAATTCATCAAGAGTCTGTATACAGCACCTTCCAAACCCATATCTAGAAGGACAAGGCAGCTGATACATGGGGACATCACCTGCAAGTTCCCCTCCAAACTATTCACTATCTGCCTTGAAAATATATTATTGATCTTTCAGTGTTACTGGGTCAAAGTCCTGCGACTCTCTCCCTTTTGACATTGTCTGGGTACCTATACCTCATGGACTCACCACTACCACCCTGAGGGTAACTAAGGATGGGCAATAAATGTTGACCCAACCAGCAATGTTCACATCTCATTAATGAATTAAAAAAAACGAAAACAGCACAAAAAGTGACATCTTGCCCCATCCCGTTTGTATTGGCTTTTTGAAAGAACTAGGGGAAATCAAAGACTGCGGAGTCAAGAAGTGTGGCACTGGAAAAGCCCAGCAAGTCAGCAGCGTCAGAGGAGCAGGAGCATTGACGTTTCGGGCATAAGCCCTGATGAAAGGTTCATTGTTCCTGATGATGGACTTATGCCTGAAACATCGATTCTCCTGCTTCTTGGATGCTGCATGACCTGCTGTTTTTCCAGCACCACACTTTTTTCATCTTAAAAAGAACTTCCAATTCATTTGACAGCACCTTCCAAACTCTCCATGCCTACCATCTAGAAGGACAGGGGTAGCTGACACGTGGGAACACTATCATCTGCATATTCCCCTCCCAACCACTTACCATTCTGACTTGTTAATTTATTGCTGTTCCTTCAGTTTAATTTTAATAACATGTCTGTGTGTATCCTATGGATTGCAGCAATTCCAGAGGGCAGTTCACCAATGCCAACTTAAGAGAACTGGGTACAGGTGATTAAATACTGTCCCAGTCATAGATACCTACATTCCCTGAACAAAAGGCCCATTGACTGAAAAATGAAAGCGAGATGAAATGTGCAAGTGGAGGTGGCCTTTTCCTCACTTATTATCCGGGGAATATAAGAAATGTTGTGAGACTCTGACTGTGCAGTAGATAGGAGGCTTGAAGCTGAGGACTAGTTTTAATGCTGATATAAATTTGCTGTTATATGGATGGGAGAAAGTCTGAGAAGCATTTAAATGTTCACTCAGACCACTTAGGCAAAATGGCGTGTTTGTGGCGTAAAGTATATCTAATAACTCTTGTACTGGCCTGAAGATTGACCTAAAGCTGCTAATGACAGATTAGATTAGATTACTTAGATTAGATTACTTACAGTGTGGAAACAGGTCCTTCGGCCCAACAAGTCCACACCGACCTGCCGAAGCGTAACCCACCCATACCCCTACATGTATCCCAGTGTGTTCTTGAGTGTATTATTGTGTTGGATTTGCTTCTTTCCAAATTTTCTTTTTCCTACTATGCAATTGCTTCCAAATTCTTGTGTGGATAAAAGAGAATTTCTTTGTGTTTTAAAATGTTACAGAAACAATTGATCTGAATTCCTCACACGATGGTTGGTATGGATTGCTGAAGGATCTGATAAGAAATCACCAGGCTTCTGCTGTTTGGGTTTCAGAAGGCAGGGTATGTGTTGAATGAGTCTCTTATTGCACCGCTTGCTGAACCACATTTCTTAGGCTAACGCTAACTGTTTTTGGATATCAATGGTTACATACAGTGTATACTAGTCATAATATACATACATAGCCAGTCATACACTCCCTCACCAACTGAGGTGACCACGAAGGAGACAACTTCTCAACCTCTCCCGAGTCACGGTGGCCCTGGGGTTAAACCACCACCAGTCATCTCTCCCGCTCTCACCCCTGTGAGAGAGCAGCCCAATGGTCTTAAGACTATGGCAACAGTTAACTTCACTTTTTTTCTATGCTATGCATTGTATAGCACTCAGTTTCATCAAGCAGGTTGTTTGTTTAATGCAGTGTTTTATTATCTATGGAGCCAAAATTTTTCTTGGTTCCTGCTATAAAATTTATTTATTAATTTGAGCTGTGCTGGTCAGTAATTAACACCTTTGTGTTGCAAAAGAATGACCGCATTTAAGAAGATATACAGGCTGCTCCTCTTAAGAGAAAATTGGATAAGAGTAAGTGTTACTCTACATATGGTATGTGTTCTCTTGCCCTTGCCATTTACCTGTCCATCCATTTTAGATTAACTACATTTCAATTAAGTGCAAGTTTCATGAGTTTTCTTCCCCTTCCCTGCCTCTACCTGCATCCCCATTCTGATTATACTCCAGTGACCATAACTGAACTTGCACTTCTTCCCCATAGATTTCCTCATTAAATTAACCTTAGTCATAATTAAATATGCCTCCTCCAAAGCATTAATAGTGCACAGTTTTAAAACGTGTTTAGGATTTTCCCAATGGGCTATCCAAATTATTAACTGCAGCATGCTTTATGGGTTATTCTAGGTAACTGCAATTTGTTAGTTCTGCTGTGAACTTGGAAGAATTGATGGGCCATTGAAGCATATTTATCCCAGTTACTGTTGTATAATCTTGCTACTATTCATAAATCATTTGGATTCTTTGAAGAATTAGCACAGCTATTTGCAAATGCTTGTAATACCAGAACACCACAGCTTGTATTCTGGAATGGAGCCCAGTATTTTAATGAGCTCTAATACTTGGGATTTATAAATGAAACAAGCATGTTGAAAAGATTTTGGTGCCCTAACGTACTGATTGACAAAAATAACCAGATCAAATTTTTGATCAACAGTTTGGTTTTGTTGGGAAAATCCTACTTGCTCTTGAGAGGAACTGAGCATAGTTTAGTATTTTCCCACACAGAATATGACTCACCTGGTTGCTTTGCTCTTGTTGGAGAAAACCAAAGATATTCTGAAACTCTTGGGGGATAATTGGAGGAATCCAGCATCCTCTTAAGAGGAAGTATGATTGTAAATCTCCCTTTCCTGTTCTTCCCACTGCCTTCCCCACAAAGAGCAGCCAGTAGTTGTTGATCTGTATTTACCTTTTGGGGGGTGGGGAATAGAAATGTCTCATGTGGACAGGAATATTGTTTCAGGATGATGCTTTACCTTGTCCTATCTTTTTAATTTTAGGCTGATGGATTAGGAGATGAAGACCTTGAGATGCATGATGACCGTATGTCTTATCTGTCAGCCATGGGAGCGGACTACCTCAGCTGTGACAGCCGACTCATGAGTGACTACGATGATACAGACACAGAGGGTGGAGCCTACACAGACAATGAGCTGGATGAACCAATCAATGAGCCTCCTGTCTCTTCTGTGGCTAGATCATCGGAACCAATAAATGTTGATGAGGTGAGAGCAACACAATCTAGATGTGTGTTTGGGAGTAAACATTAACTTCAAATGTGAAGGGTGCCCGCACATTAAATGATTATGCTGAGGATTAAAGGCACAAAAGAAGGCCATTTGACCTAACTGCATGTGAGTTTCCTCCCATCTTACCAACGTTACCTTCTGTTCCTTTCTCCTTCATGTTAATCCAACTTCCCCTCAAACATAGCTGTTCTCTTGATTTCATCATCTCCAAGAAATGTACATTCTGTCTCCATCTGGAGTGAAATAACAACTGGATTTTTTAAGGGGACATCGAGTATTTCCAAGCTCAAGCTTTGAATTTTCCAAATCTACCCTACAAACATGTAAATGGCAACCTGGTACAACAAGGTTTCTTGGTTTAAAAGAACTGCAGATGCTGGAAATCCGAAACAAAACCAAATTGCTGGAAAAGCTCAGCAGGGTCTGGCAGCCTCTGGAGGGAAAACAAAGTTAACATTTTGGGTTCCAGTGACCCTTCTTCAGATTCTTAACAAATATTAAAGGTATTTGTTGATATGTAAAATTCTGCATATTTGTACAAGATTGACAAAGTGATAATGTGGCTACAGTGACCAATTGTGTTGAGATTGGGCCCCTGAAAGTTGAGTTGAATTATAAATGTTAGTCTCTTTATAGTTTTGAGGGGAACTAATAGTTTAGATGCATCTTAAGATTGTTCAGTACCTTAACAATCTGATTTTATTTTCAGCGGAAACAGAGTCCAGAACCAGCCGTAGCAAGAGGTCAAATGAGGAGAGCTGGTAGCAGGGAAGTCTTGAGAGATCCCAGCCCCCCTCCCGATTTTAAACCTGAACCTCCAAAGGTAGTGAGCATCATTAATTACTTGATTTTGTACAAAATCTGTTCTTGCTTTTGTTACATTATAATCATTTTTAAGCAGAACCCATCACTCCTCCTGCACTCACCTGAGTTCTTGGTCTGACAACACCCCGGATTTAAAATTGTCTTTCCTTTCAAATCCCTCCATGGCCTTTGCTCCTTATTCATGGAACCATTTACAGCATTGTAACTTTTCCACTTCTGGCCTCCTTGTAGATCTCTGATTTTAATTGCTTGACCACTACTGTCCTTTCAGTTAGCTGGGCCATAATTCTGGAATTCCCTCCCTGAACTGCTGCACATCTCTTTCCTCTTGGTGAATATGCTACTTAAAACCTGCCTCTTTGACCTAGGCTTTTACTTGTCTATTCTCGTATCTCCTTGTACAGTGTGCTGTCAGATTTTTATAAAATGCTGCTATCTTGGGATGCTTTACAGTAATAGAACTGTGCAAATACAAGTTGAAATAAAAATATGTAAAGATGCTTCACAGGAATGTGTAAAGCAAAGTTTGACTGCAAAAGGTGATATGAGGAGAGGTGACCAACAGCATGACTAACAGGTAGGAACTAGGCAGAATTTTAGAATGAAGAGGGCTATGTTCTGACCTTGGGCTCAGCTGTATGGCCAGCAGTGAAGTGCAATGGAATGCAGAAGACATTAATTTTAATCCCATTTGCCTTCTATCCTGTCCTTTTTTTGAAACTGGATCTAGGGGACAACATTTTCATGCAGTGGGTGGTGCATATACGGAATCAGCTGCCAGAGGACGTGGTAGAGGCTGGTACAATTTAAATGGCATCTGGATGGATATATGAATTGGAAGGGTTTAGAGGGATATGGGCCAGATGCTGACAAATGGGACTGGATTTATTTAGGATATCTGGTTGGCATGGACGAGTTGGACCGAAGGATCTGTTTCCATGCTATACATCTCTATGACTCCACTGTGGTAGGATTTAAACACATGACTCCTAGCCCAGAAACATAATCACTGCACCTCTGCTCTCCACCATTTTCCCAGTTCTGATACAGGAGTATCAGCCTGGAACTTTGAAGTTAGTATTATTCTGCATTGAACTGCTGAGTATTTTCAACATTTACTGACTCACTTAAACCAGATCTTGTCATTATCACTTTGCTGTTTGTTGGTGGTGTGGGATCTTGCTTAAGAAAATCATGATGTGAAATGAAAGCTGCAAAATGTCAGTTGAAGATCATAGCAAATGGATCTGATTTAACACTTGTATATTCTTTTGTCTCCCATTTTTAAGGCAAAAGTTGAAGTACACTCGTATCCAAAAGAGCAACAAAGGCAGTATCACGATTCCAGTCGTGGATATGATTCTCGATATAGCAGCCCAAGTCCAGGGAGCAGCGAGCATCCCCGTGGCCAGGACATCCCACCCTCCAAGCCACAGCCCCCTCCCGTGGCTTTAAAACCCTCTTTCGGGGTTCGGACGGCGCTGAAACCCCCTGTTCCAGCCATGCCGCCTGCCGGTGAAGAGGAAGGAGACTACAGTGAGGAGCTGGGTGAAGGCAATGTACAGCAGTCCGTGCTGGGCAAAGTGAAAATATTTGAGAAATTGGACCACAAAGCTCGAGTGCAGAGGCTGCAAGAACTTCAGGAAGCACAGAATGCAAGAGTAAGGCAGTCCTACCACTATTTAAAGGCCATAAGAGCATAACTAGGAAGACAGCCCCTTAAACCTCCTGCAGCATTCACTAAGATCATAGCTGTAGCTTTGATTCTATTTTTACACCTAACCCCAATAATCCTTGGCCACCACATAAATTAAACCTGTATCTGACTAGTTCAAACATGTGCGATGACCCAAACTCCATGTCCCTCTGGCTAGAGAACTTCAGAGATTAACAACTTTGTCGGAAGAAACTTTTTCCTCCTTTTTTTTTTGTTCTAATAGAAGAAACCTTACTTTTTAAACAGCCTCCCCTGTGGAGTTGGCAGGGCTGGGGTGCATTGGTGATGGTCCTCTGTGTTAAAGACTTGGGGTATATTCTCTGATTCAACTTTGCTGCACCTTCCTGTCAGAATTTCAGCAGCAATCATTTTTTTGTGTTGTGTACTCCGATTTTAATCACTCATTGGCTGCTGAGTTCTCTAATTCTCTCCTTTTTAAACCTCTCCATTCCCTCTACCCAATTCATTTCTTTTTTCCCCCATCCCAAAATCTATTCAGTTACCCAAGTGTTTAGTCACCTGTTTTAATAACCTGATACAGAGCACACTAAGTGTTTTGTCCGGTAATTGCTTGTAGAATGTCTTGATGCTTTCAAGATGCTACATGAATGCATCATAATGCCCCCTGTCTGACTTCCCTTTTTGATCCCAATGGTGTGAAAATCCAGTGGGTACCCTCAGCATGGTAACTCCAGAGCGGAGTGTATGCTGGTGAACACTTGGCATTACTTCCTTAGTGGAATATCCATTCAGCCATTCGATTAGCAATTTCAAAGAATGTGAACAAATGGCGTTGTTGACAAATCAAAATGTTTGAAAACCTATCTGTGAAAACTGGAATCCATCTTCTGTGCAAGAGACCTGAAAATTATCCACGAAGCTCTTGCCATTAATGGTAAATAACCATTGAAGCATAAGAGTTGACCTTACTTGATTTAACTTTGCCTAATCAGTTATATAGTTTAAACCCGTTCTGACTCACTGGTGCAAAAATAACCATGGTTTATGTTCAGTTTCTCTTCAGCCTAATAGCACGTTAGGCAGCAACATACAGAATACTGCTCCTGATTTTACTCTTTCGCTGAAGATTCTATCCCTTAGCTGAAGCGTGATTATGCAGAGAATTATTGGAATTTACCGCTAGGTTTGGAAACTGCCCAGAGGCTTTAATGATTAAGCCGGAGCTCCCCCTGAAGATCCAATCTGAGCTAAATGTGTGGTCATGGGATTAAAAATAAAACAACAATCTAATCAGGTTGACCTCAGATGATAGACTTTTCACGTACTCAACATCACTAGTTTGGAAGCAGGTCAGTTACGTTGACTTGCGCTGTGTTTTAGAGGTTTCTTAAATAAGAGGGTTCCTTATTTATCAATGTTGATTATCTGACTCTTCACAGAACCAAATCTAAGAACATTAGCAGAAGAAATTTAAATTAGATGAGGTTTGTTTGTTGAAGCACAAGCTGTTCTGATCTAGAATGTTACCAATGGAAGCAGATTCAACAATAATCTTCTGAAGGGTATTGGATACATTAGTTGAAGGAGGGAAAGAATTAAAAGAGAGTTGTGGGAGAAAAGCATATGAGTGAGAATAATGAAATGATTCTTTCAAAGGCCAAGGACTGGTACATTGGATCAGCAGTCTATTTTGCACCATGATTTTCAATAAGATGGAGAGCAAGTTTTAAGTTTTCCCCCTAACCGCTTTAAGACAAACACTTATAAGAATTTAGGCTTTGTTTTTTTTTGCAGTTCAGTGGCTTGGATCTTCCATTTCCAACAGCAAGGCTGCATGCAGTGGATTAGCTATGGGAAATGCAGGGTTACAGGGATAGGGTGAGGTCTGGGTAGGATGCTGTGTGGAGGGTCGGTGTGAACTCGATGGGCTGAATGGCCAGTTTCCGCAATTTAGGGATTCTATGAATTCGAGCTTCCTGGGCAATTCCCAATTAGATCTGCATGTCAGCATTTCCACTTCCTCCTTACACAATCTTCTATCTTGCAGCTGGCCTTTAACAACCAGAGATCAGAAGATTGTGTCCAGATGTTTTTGGTGAAATATATAAACATACAAAAAAAAATAAAATCAACTGAGCACTTCTTTTACTGTACCTCTCTCCCTGTCCTCCACCTTTCAAACATTACATTTAGTCAGCATTGTGAATTGGATGCAGACATCCTAATGTCTACTTTGAAAAAGATAAATTCCTTCTTTGCATTTACAGCTGGAAATAGCACAGAGATATGCGGATATTTATGCAGTCCCTGTAAAACCACCTAAAGCTGAACAGCCCCAATTCCAAAGGTAAGACCAAGTACTCATCGATGCTTCATCTCTTAGCAAGTGGAACGGGAGAAGGCCATTCAGCCCCTTTCGAGTCTGTTACTCAATTACCGTCTCTGTTTTATATGCTGTAACATTTTCCTACTTTTTTTTTTTGTAAACTCTGACCCAACAAAATCTATTAATTTTAACTTTGAAAACGTTAATTCATCCCTGAACAGGTTTATTTTTTGATTTGGGGTGGGAGAGGAGGCAAAGATTCTCTCTAAGCTGTATGACTGACTGATGTGCACAGAACCTTCGACCAATCAGCATTGGTTCCGTTTTTATAAGGAGCTTAGCAGAAAAAAATGTTTGAAGGAAATGTCGGATGGTGTGGGGGAGCAAGAGTTCGAAATTTCCACAACCCTTTTATTTGTATGAAGGTTCTCTTGAGCAGTTTGTAATTTTAATCCAGTGCCCCTGTTCTGGGCTCCCCTTACCCCAGCCCAGCCAAAGAAATAAGTTTGATAGAGAGAAACTGTTGATTTCTTTTAATCATGTTAAAAGCTTCAATTTCAGAAGAAGGTGGATTGAATCACGTTATGATTGAAGGGGTTGATAGGTTAGATGGAGAGAAATATTTTCCTCTGCAGGGGCTGAACAGTGTCAGGGGTCAGAACTTTTAAAATTAGAGCTCAGGAGTGAAAGAAAAATCACTTCATGTAATGGATGGTAAAGAAAAAAGCCACTCTTTCTTCCTCTCAAAAGCATGTGAATGCTTGTGGTCAGTTGGAAGTTTCCGAGACTGCAATTTCAGTTGTGCAAGGGTATTCAGTAATATGGTTGAGATGTCCGTCAATGAGATTGAGATCTGTCATGATCTTCCTCTTCCCACTGTCTCCCTTTAGTTTTGGTAATAAACTGGTCACATCATGCCGTGGTTGCTTGCTGACTCTAGTTTGATTGCATGTCCATTTGATTTGTATTCTGCTGCTGTTCACTTTATATATTGGTGAGATTTTTGTTTTAAATCCAGTGCTTTGAGCCCTCCCTGTTCTGTATTCTCCTGGATGGGAATGGGAGGGGTGGACAGGGTTAATGTTCTGTATTGGTTGACAGGTTCCTCCTATGGCTGCTTTTCTCTTTCAAATCCCTAAACTGGAAAGCCCAGCCTTTGAAAGGCACTCCATCTAGTGGTTTCAACCGAAAGTCAGTACTGGTACACTGAAAATGGAGTTAAAAAAATCACACAACACCAGATTATAGTCCAACAGGTTTAATTGGAAGCACTAGCCTTCAGAACACTGGTCCTTCATCAGGTGGTTGTGGAGTACACAATTATAAGACAGAATTTATAGCAAAAGATAAGACTCTCATCTGTTAGTGACCAAGATTTGGAGATGCCAGTGTTGGACTGGGGTGTACAAAGTTAAAAATCACAAGGTTAAAAATAACCTGGTGTTGTGTGATTTTTAAGTTAGTGACCAAGTTAGTTTCACTTCTTTCATATGTAAATTACAAAACATTTTTTTTAGAAAGGTTAATCTGTGAACGTAACTCAGGTTACCAATGCTTTATAGCTAAATTCTCAACATCTTTATCCTGTCTGGGATTAGTATTGGTATTATTGTGTCTAAAGAGAATTTGGAAGTTGTAAATTAAAGAGTTCATGTTTTCTTTCCAGTGATTAGTCAAAACTTGCATTAGCCTGCATAGGGAGGATAAATAAATGAACATGCATTTTTATATAGAACCTTTTTTCACCATCTCCAGACACCCCAGAGCATTTCACAGTTAACAGAAGTTTGTGTTTTTTCATGCTGTGGTTACTGAATTAAAGTAGTGGGGTGTAAAGTTTTAAGTAGATCTAAATCTAAGAAAATACAGTATAGAAACAGGCCCTTCGACCCAGCAAGTCCACACCACTCCTCTGAAGAGTAGCCCACCCAGACCCATTCCCCAACCCTATATTTACCTCTGACTAATGCACCCAACACAATGGGCAATTTTAGCTCAGCCAATTCACCTAACCCACACATCTTTGGATTGTGGGAGGAAACTGGAACATCTGGAGGAAACCCACACAGACACTGGGAGAATGTGCAAACTCCACACAGTTGCCCGAGGCGGGAATCGAAACCTTGGTCCCTGGTGCTGTGAGGCAGCAGTGCTAACTATTGAGCCATCGTGCTGCCCCCAGTTGTGTCTGGTGCCACAATTCTAAATGGATAGCATCAGTTTTGAAGTCTTTTTGAGTTCAACATTAATTTTGTCTACACAGATCATGTCAGACTCATTGAGTTTCTGCAGCCCTTTGTCTTCTTTTTATCTCAGCAATGTTTGTTGCTTCTCACTGATCCATTCTACTTTTCAGGTTTTGTTTGATCATTAAGTTTTAATGACTGAATATTTATTTTCTCCTGTGAAAATCTCCAGGTCTCCTGAACCACAGAAGCCCCCATCACATACCTACCATGATCCCAGTGGAGCCATTTACAGTGATGAGGATGAGGATGAGGATGAGCAGTATCGAAGACAATTAGCTGACCATTCAAAGCGTGGTTACTATGGACAACATGCAGTGCAACCAACCAAATACAGGGACACCGAATTGTAGAAAACAATATTTTGTAATCCAAATTTTTTTAAAAACAGAAATTTACAAACACAAGCTGGAAATGGACAGCGGGTCCGTTGGTGCTTGAATTTTCAGCTGCTGATTGACTCGCTAAGTATTTGTGGCAGCATTTTTATTTTGATAGGTCTTTATGGAATAACCTACTTTATACCTTACAAAATGCTATTCTAACTGCCTTTACTGTATTTTTCCCTCATCATTTGATTGAAGTTTTTTTTTGTTGCAATTCAAGATAAAGAGCAAATTACAATAAAGTATTTGAGCTGACCAGATACTCTTAAGTAATTAGAGTTCTGAACAGTAACAAGTGCCTTTCTCCATGCCCCCTCTCTCTTTTTGAACAAAAAGATATATTTGGTGATGGTAATGACACTGGATTTTGGTTTGATTTGAGTGGTTTATTTTACTAACTGATCAACCGTTGTGGTATAAAGTGCTTGTAGGGACCAGAGAGAAAATATCTAATTTTGTATTGCCATTTGTAATTGATGTGTGTCTGTGTTTTGCACAGTTTTTTTTGTCTTCTAACCTATTGAAAAGGATATTGTTTTTAAACTGATCAAATAAAATAAATTGTATTTAAGTGTCACTTCTGCTACCCTCCTTTTTAAAGTACCAAGACCATGGGATTTAGATTAAGTTTTTAGAAAGTCCTGGTTTGGAAGATTCCATGCATTTCTTTACCTCTTGCCTATTTTAAAATTTTCTATCATATATAAAAGATTTGTTTTTTACATTGTACCTATTACTAGGATCATATTAAACATCAGTAAGGTTTTGTTTGGAAATCTGAAAACCCAAGTATTTACCACAAGAATGGCTCCACAAACTTCATGTTTAAATCACAAGAATTTTATGACACAAATCTAAGAACATGAATACCAATAACTACACTTTAACTGGCTGTTTAAGACAACTATATTTAAAAGTTCAATGGACACTGACTTAATGCAATTGCTTTTAATTTAAAGTTTATCATTCTACACCCATTTGATTTACACTCTCAAAAACTCAAGTCAAATGTCTCTTCAACATTGGACAACTGATCTCCGGATACTTTTTAGTACAATGTTTGAAATTTCTTGGGGCTTCCACTGACTTTCAGTAACATTGTCTCTTCAAATTTCTTCCAAATGTCCCATGGTTGTAAACTGTCCATTCAGAGGTACATTCTTAAGTGTAGCCACCTTGGGTCAGAACTGTTCTGAATCCACTGTTCTTTAACTCTGGAGCCTTGATTATAAAACCTCCCTTTTCCTTCTCTTCAGTTTGGCAATGCCAGAGTTTGAACTCACTATTAGGTGTCCTTCAGGGGTTTATACTCTTATTAGACAGCACACAGAATTTCAAATTGTACAATTCTTACAGTGCAGATCGAGGCCATTTGGCCAATCAAGACTGCACTGATCCTCTGAACAGCATCTTGCCCAAACCCATTTCCCCACCCTAACTGTAAGCCCACATTTCCCATGACTAATCCATCTAGCCTGCACATCCCTGGACATTATGGGACAAATTGGGATAGCCAATTCACCTGACCTGCGCATATTTGGAAACTGGAGCACCTGGAGGAAACCCACGCAGACACAGTGTGTGCAAACTCCACACAGACAGTCACCTGAGGCTCGAATTGAACGTAGGTCCCTGATGTTACCATGAACTCTGTAAATGAACTCTGCTTAAGAGATGTTTCTGCCTGCCAACTTGTTCTGAAATTAAACTGAAAATACTCAAACAGGGACCTACTAGGTTTATCTCCTAGGCAGCTTGGTCATATGGTCATTTAGTGGAAGTCAACTAAGGGCCATTTTGGTCCAATTTTTTTTTTCACCTAAAGCACAAAGCGACGGACTGTTGCATTCTCAGGATATTCACAAATGCTTGCAAATGTTGGAAATGTGACCATGTAAGAAACCTGGCGGTCAGTTTATGCACGGTGATTTATTGGAATTATCACTTAAATGTTAGATGGGTCAGAATTTGAAGTTGGAAGTTTTTTTAGATATTTTTGAGTCTAATGATTGAACCATCCACTGTTCAACTGCTCAGGTTAAATTCTCATGGCAAATAAAAGTATTCTTCTCAACTTGTGCACCAGTTGATAGTCAGTTTCCTTTTGAAATACATTTATATTTGCAGGACTGTTCAATGTCAAAGTTTTACACAATCAAATTGACACCCTCCCTTGAACTATCATTCTGAAATCTACCTCCATCTCTTGCTGCACCTACTTATGGAGCAACTAAGTACCTGGTTGCTTCAGCTTCCAGGACCTGTTTCCTGTAAGGACTATATTCCCTTCTCCTGGTTTCTCCACCTCTATCATCTGTTCTGATGATGCCACCATCCACCGGAGTCCCTCAAACATCGACCTCTTTCCTCAACTGGGGATTCCCTGCCACCATGGTTAACATGATGTGGAGCTGCCAGTGTTGGATTGGGGTGGACAAAGTCAGAAGTCAACACAACACCAGGTTATAGTCCAAGAGGTTTATTTAAAATCACAAGCTTTCAGAGCACTATGTTTGTCACCTGACTAAGGAATAGTTCTCTGAAAGCTTGTGATTTCAAATAAAACTGGACTATAACCTGGCTGATGGCTGTGTCCAACCCATTTCCTGTACTTCTGCCCTCACCCCTTTTCCCTCCCACAACAGTCCCATTGGTTCTCACTTTTCACCACCAGCAATTGCATCCAAAGGATTGTGAACTAACATTTCTACCACCTCAAGCAAGATGATACCACTACCACCACCAGACAATTCCCCTCCCCTCCCTTAACAACATTTTATAGGCACTGTACCCTCCAGGACAACTTGATCAACTCCTCTGCTCCCAATACCTCCCCAGAATACCTTACCATGTGATCATAAAAGGTCTAACATTTGCCCATTTACCTCATTCCCTCCTCACTATCCAAGGCCCCAGACATTCTTTCCAGGTGAAACAGCAATTTATTGGCACGTCATTCAATCCTAGTCTACTGTATTCCCTGCTCTCATTGTGAACTCCTCTACTTTGAGGAATATCTACATTCTGTCCAGACAAATGACCCTGAGCTTCCAGTTGTCTGCTGTTTGAACCCACCACTATGTTCCGTGGCCAACATGTCTGTCTCAGATATGCTGCAGGGCTCCAGACATGGCTCAGCACAAGCTGGAAGAACTGTGTCTAATTTTTTTTTTGCTGCGAGGACTCTGGAGTCTTCAGAACTCCATACTGAGTACAATAATTTTAGAGCCTGAACATCAACCTTCCAGCTCAGCGAGGAAACCCACATCTAGAACCTCAACCTGAGCTACAAATCTTCTCAAAACTCACTACCACCTTCATATCCCTTTTCCCACGCCCACCCCGGAGACCCTCTCAATGACACAGCCTGCTTTCAGCACAGCTAGCTCATTCTCGCCTCCTTATAGTCCTTTATCAGCCATTCTTTCTCTTCTCGCTTTCTTCTCGCTTGCTTCCCCCATTCCTCTCCAAACCATCCCCATTAGGCAGCCCATCTGGATCACCGTGTTCAGACAAGTACATGACTCTAGTAAATCTAGTAAGCTTGAGTGTGGGTGAAACAGGACATTGGCAAATTGATGGAAACAACAACAGAATTTGCCAGAAAAAGCTCAGTAGGTCTGACAGCACCTGTGAAGAGAAATTGGATTTAACGTTTCCGGTCTAGTGACCCTTCCTCAGAACTGGCGAATTGATGATTCAGTTTATTTGTATTACTAATGTGTCCTTTCGTCATTTTCCGCAACACTTGGGAGGAGGCGGATTGCAGATGGAGGACTATGGTGTAAATGGTTTCAGTTCTTCTATGGTTAGAATTTATTTGGGTTATTTTCCAAATCTGTCTAATTGACACGTGTTGTTCCAACATCAGAGCTGTACTTCAAAAACTTCTCTAGAGATGCAGCTCATTCTGATACACAATTCTTCAGCACTACAGCTGCCAGGTAGTGCCTGAGTAGCCAATATTAATTACCCTTAAATAATATACAAAGTTAAAAATCTCACAACGCTAGGTTTATTTGGAGGCACTAGCTTTCTGAGCACTGCTCCTTCAGGTAGTTGGAGTATAAGATCATAAGAGACAGTTTATAGCCAAAGTTTACAGTGTGATGCAACTGAAATGATGTATTGAAAAAGACATTTCAGTTACATCACACTGTAAACTTCTGCGATAAATTCTATGCCTTATGACCTTATGCTCCACAACCACCTGATGAAGGAGCAGTGCTCCGAAAGCTTGTGCTTCCAAATAAACCTGTTGGACTATAACCTGGTGCTGCGTGATTTATAATTTTGTCCACACCAGTTCAACACCAGCACCTCCAAATCTTAAATAGTGCAGCTTACTAGGCCATTTCAGATGGTCAGTTCAGAGTCATCCACATTACTGTAGATTTGAATGGCAGATTTCTTTCTGTGAAGGATATGAGTGCATCATACCAATTTTTTAACGAGGAAAGTTAAATGTAAACTTTATGGTTTTGCTTGATTTTAGAGACTAATAACTGAAATTAAATTTCACCAGCTGCCGTGGTGAGATCTGAACACGTTGCCACAATCTTTAAATGAGTCCATTTGCTTCATTGTCATTTTCCCCCTTACTATCTCTTCTGTGGATTGAAATTACTGGATTATTTGAAAGCAAAGCTTTTTGCTTTCTCATACATTAGCAGGTTATAATAGCAACCATTGTTTTATATCACATTTATCTAACCGGATTAGCCAATGCTATTTTGGTCATTACACTATTAGACATTAGTAATCATTTGACTGTGTTTTGAACTTGAGGAATTCAGTCTCTAACAAAAGTATAAGCTCAAATGTGATTTATTTTCTCTCCACAGTTATGATGCCCTTAGTTGAATTTGTCTTCAATATTCTGAAAGTGTGCATTTCTAAGATGTATCAGTAATGTACAGCCAGGTGGAATATTCTTTTTAGTATCTGGTGGTTTGAGCAGTTGTTTGTCAAAACTTACTTGTAATAGAGAGTGAACAACTTTAAACACAGAGCTTTACTGATTTTGAAAAGAGAAGTTATACAGGGCTTGGTAGGGTGGAGGAGCTACTGATTATATTTCTGTTGTAGCTTCTGCTTTGTAAACCTCAATGTTAAGCTGAAAAGATTTTTTCCTTCTGTTATACTTTATTTAGATTGTTGAATGTTGAACAAAATTTCCAATTCATCTCACCAGTTTTTGCTTCACATTTAGCAACTGGAATAATTACATTTTCTTACAGACAGCAGGACAACAGAATACTTTTCCACATTCTAGAATCATAGAATCCCTACTGTGTGGAAGCAGGCCATTCGGGTCATCGAAGCCATACTGACTGTCCAAAAAACATTCTACCCCCACCCTATCCCTGTAATCCTGCATTTGCCACAGCTAATCCACCTAACCTACACATCCCTAGACAGTATGGGCAATTTTAGCATGACCAATCCACCTAACCTGTGCATTTTTGGACTGTGGGAGGAAAGCCATGCAGACATGGGGAAAACGTGCAAATTCCACAAAGGCAGTCGCCAGAGGGTGGAATCAAACCTGGGTCACTGGTGCTGCAAGGCAGCAGTGCTAACCACTGAGCCACCATGCTGCCCCTAAGCAGAGTTTATTTCAAATTCAGCATGCTGGCATATTAAGTGTATAAACCTCTTGTTACCTGAAGGACATCTAATGGTGAGTTCAAACTCTAGATTCACCAACTGAAAAGAGGAGGAAAGAGAGGGAGTATTTTAGATAGAAGGCTCCATAGTTAAATACTGAGTTCAGAATAGTTTTGACTCAAGATGGCTACACAAAGTCACCTGAGGGTGGAATCGAACCCAGTTCCATGATGCTGTGAGGTAGCAGTGCTAGCCACTAAGTCATCATGCCACCCCAAACTTCTACTTGATTTCTTTTCTTGAGGAAACATAAGCAAATAAATACAATTTTGAAAGCCCACATTTTAGGAAAATGAAGAGGATGGAAGATGAGGAAGGAAATAAATTACAGTTCAGGGAACCTCTGGACTTTCCACACATACTTGCAGAGTGTATGAGGTGGATGAAGCATGAAAGGTGAGGTGAAGGACTGGAGACAGGAGTAGATTGGATTCTTCATGGAAGCAGTGGTGGAAGAATAGAAAATACTGGAAAGAATTAGGTCTGGATCAAGATGAAAGGCAAGTAGGAAAATCAGAAGGATGTCTTTGAAGATCACAATCTCACACTTACTGCCAGTGAGAGAACAGCCACCTTAATCCCTTCTCTGTCACGTCATTATCAACATTTCTCAACTGAATGTTCAGGTTGAAATTGGTATGAGACAGATAAAAAAACAAATAGAACTGGATATTGCTGAAAAAAAAGGAAAAATGTTACTGAAGCTTTTTGACTTGGGCTCACCAGGACTAATGCAAGAATGGCAAATTTCAAACTATTGTAATTTATAGTATAAATAAGAATTGGGATAAGGAATGGGGGGGGAAAAGTGAAGAAGCAGCAACATGGAGACAACTGGTAAGTTCCGATGTCAAAGGAATCATTGGGGACCAATCTTGGAGCCTCAATATTCGTTCAAATTTCAGCTTAGTTCCTAATGGGTAACTGCACACAGGCCAAAAGTTACATTTATTTGGCCTTAAAGGATTGGAGTTTGATGAAAATAATTTGAGCAGAACAGCTGCAGCTTTACATGAAATTGTAAATGTTCTTATTCTGTAACTGTCTAGGTGTTGAATTAATGTACATTTCCTTGTTCAGATCCTGTACTCTATGTCCCTATCCTTTAATTTATTTGTTTTGAACAGCCAGTTGCTTGCCCTGTTCATTCAAAGTCCCGATGTTTGATTTTCCCTGCTGCTACATTCTCAGATTGTACCTTCAGCAAGTGCCCATACTAAATATTTACAGTATTAAGCTGTGTACAAGGTTCAAGCCTAACAAATCGTAGCCATTATTAGGTGCTCTGCTACAGTAAAGACCGGGTAATTATATATTTACTTAGCAAGTAGATTCTGCTACCACACACAGTGGTTGCAGTAAGTAGCATAGATGCATTTAAGGGGAAGCTGGAGGAATATAAAAACATGCTAATTGTGTGAGATGAAATAAGGTGGGAGGAGGCTCATGTGGAGCATAAACATTGTTCAGTTGAGCAAACAGCTTTTTTCTGTGCGATGACATTCTCTGTAATTAATCTTCATTTTAGCACTTTATGCCTTCTGTACTTCTGCTATGTCTTTCTATCTAGAAAGATCACACAACACCAGGTTATAGTCCAACAGGTTTAATTGGAAGCACCCTAGCTGTCGGAGCGACGCTCCTTCATCAGGTGATGGAGCTCACTCCGAAAGCTAGTGTGCTTCCAATTAAACCTGTTGGACTATAACCTGATGTGTGATTTTTAACTTTGTACACCCCAGTCCAACACCGGCATCTCCAAATCATATCTAGAAAGATTCTGTAATTAATTTCTAGTCTTGACTTTTCCAACACACTCCTGGCTGGTCTCACATTTCACACCCTTTATAACCCCCTGCTCATCCAGTCACACTTGAAGTCCTGTTCACTTCTCACCTATATTGGCTCCCACAACAAGTGGCACCTTGATTTTAAAAATCACATTCTCTTATTCAAATCTCTCCAGTGCCTTAACTATGCCAATCTCTGTGGCTGTCTCCATCCCTACAAATCTCTGGAGTTCTTTGAACTCTCTCAGTTCTGACTTTTTGAAATTGCCCCCTGGTTTATTTTTGCCACCAGTGCCTGTTGTAGCATCAGTTGGCCTGCAAGCTCTGGAAAGCCCTCTGTCTCTGCTCTTTAAACTCCACTTTGACCAAAGTTTTCCCAATTATCTGTGGTATATAAGACCATAAGAAATAGGAACAAGAGAAGGCCATTCGGCCCCTTCAAGCCTGCTGTGCCAGTCAATAGGATCATGGCTGATCCAACATTTCTCACATCCAATTTCCTGCATCCACCCTCCCCAAACCCCATTACTCTTGTTCCCCTCCTGATCAGGGATGTATCTATCTCAGCCATAAACACACAACACAACTCTGGAACTCCTTGCCAGAGAGCTGTGGGGACAAAGACTCAACCCTTGGAAGAAATTCCCCCTCACACAAACTAACAACAGAGAAGCATGGATTAAAAATAACTTATCTGACCAACACTTAACAGACACTGAGGATTAAAGTACAATTTCCGTGATGCGGACAAGAAAGATTTCTTAGCAGCATTAGAAACAACACTGAAAGACAACAAACTCACAGAAGAAACCTAGCAAACCATCAGACAGAGAGTCACACCAACATTAAGCAGGAAAAAGGAAGGAAACACGCTCAATACACAAGAAAGGAAAGCACTAGAAGGACTCAAAAAAAAGGTAAAAACATTGTTATCCCACCTGCAGACAAAGGATGCTTCACAATCATTTTAAATCAAACAGTCTACACCGAGAAAGCGAATGCACTGCTTGCAGATACTGACACTTGCCAACAGGTAGCGATAGACTTGACCCCATAACTAGAGAACAAAACCACATTCTGGATCAGTGGTGCTGGAAGAGCACAGCAATTCAGGCAGCATCCGAGGACAGGCAAAATCGACGTTTCGGGCAAAAGCCCTTCATCAGGATTCCTGATGAAGGGCTTTTGCCCGAAACGTTGATTTTGCCTGTCCTCGGATGCTGCCTGAATTGCTGTGCTCTTCCAGCACCACTGATCCAGAATGTGGTTTCCAGCATCTGCAGTCATTGTTTTAACCAAATCACATCCCTACTCAAAAAACTTCAGAAATCTGGACAAATAAACAAGACAAACTTCTAGAAAATGAAACCAGACAGATCCAACACACCATGATTCTATGGATTACCCAAAATTCACAAACCAGGAGCCCCTGTCAGACCCACAGACTCGCTATCTGGAACACCAATGTACAGATTTGCCAAGGAGCTACACCAAATACTAAAACACATAGTAGAAGAACCACACCACTCCATTCACTCCACCCAAGAATTCCTGAACACCAAAGACACCAAGATAGAAGAGGATGAAATAATAGTTTCCTTCGATATTACAGCCCTGTTCATATCCATCAACATCAAACTGGCCAAGGAAACCCTGACTACATTATCAGATACTTCATCAGCAAAGACAACATCATCAATCTAGTGGACCTATTCCTTACCACTCACTTCACTTTAAATAACAAAACTAACGGAACACCCATGGGATCTCTGATATCAGGATTCTTAGCAGAGGTAGTAATGCAGAGATTTGAACAAACAACTTTGCCAACCATCCAACCCAAGCTTTGCCTCCACTACATGGATGAAACCTTTGTTATCACTAAACAAAACAAATTAGAAGAAATCTTAAAAACCATCAATAATATCTTTTCAGGCATAAAATTCACAAAAGAGGAGGAAAACACTACAAACTGCCATTCCTAGATGTTGCAGTAGAGCGAACAGCCAATGGGGAACTTCAAACCAGCGTCTATAGGAAAACAACATATACGGACCAAATACTGAACTACAGAAGCAATCATCCCAACACCCAAAACAAAGCTGCATTAAAACATTATTTCAACGAACCACTATATACTGCAGCACAGAAGAACTATGAAGAGCAGAAGAAAACCCATCTATACAGAGTATTCAAAAAGAACACAATCCACAGATTTCTCAGCAACAAACCCTAACAAGCAGACACAATGCATCCTGAAACTCTACCCTCTCTCCCTACGTCTAAGTCATCTTGGAAATGACTGCCAGACTACTCAGACCTCTTGGCAGCATGGTAGCCCAGAAACTCAACAACATACTAAAAGAGCAGCTAGTGAATTTAAAAGACCCTATACAGACAACAAGCAAAACAAATGTCATTTACAAAATACCGTGCAAGAACTGCAACAAACACGACATTGGGCAAACAGGCAGAAAACGAGCCATCAGGATACATTAACATCAACTAGACACAAAAAGACATGACCCACTATCACGAGTATCCTTACATACACCTGAGGAAGGACACCACTTTCACTGGGACAGCACATCCATCTTAGGACAAGCCAAACTGAAACACACATGAGAATTCCGAGAAGCATGGCATTCCAACCGGAACTCTATCAACATACACACCGAGTTAGACCCCATCTACCACTTTCTGGGAAAAAGAAGAGAAATGACATCAGCAACACAAGGAAACCTAAACACAGAAATAGAAAGCAGGACATAACACCAGCGCTTCACTAGAAGCTCACTGATGTTACCTAGTCTGGTGACGAAACGTCAGAAAACTAACCTTCCAGCTCAGCAAGCAAACTTACATCCATTCCCCTCATCTCAGCCTTAAATTGGTGTCTCTATTCTGAGACTATGCACTCTGGCCTGGGACTCCCACATGAGGGGAAACACCCTCTCAGCATTTACAAGCCCTTTAAGAGTCTAAAATGTTTCAATGAGATTCCCTCTCATTCTTCTAAACTCCCCTGG
This sequence comes from Chiloscyllium plagiosum, assembly GCF_004010195.1. Classification (NCBI taxonomy): domain Eukaryota; kingdom Metazoa; phylum Chordata; class Chondrichthyes; order Orectolobiformes; family Hemiscylliidae; genus Chiloscyllium; species Chiloscyllium plagiosum. The sequence continues at coordinate 116,365,810 of NC_057711.1, read as the reverse complement.
AGTACAGTCCCAGCATGTTTTGTCTTCTGTGAATCCCTTTGTAGTTGGTACTTTGATGGTACTCTGTGAGGTCCCTTCGATGTTTCATGTTAATGGTACTGCAGATGAAGAAGTTATTCTTTTACACCCAACAAAGCACTCTGTCCTCCCACCCTTCAATCAGGGGTGTAGTCAAAACAAGATACCTTGTTTGACCTCCATTTCTGAAACCCGTTCAAAAGAAATTTCATGCCAATAATATTGACGTGCTCGGTATTTTCCACTCATGTTGATTTTGTTTTCCCCATCGGTATGGCTGTAAAGCGACTGGGACTACTAATTCATGATGAACGAGGAAGGTGCTGCAGCCCGCAATAAAAAATAAATAGGAGGATTTTTAAAAAAAAGTATTTAGCTAGGTCAAACTCAATTTTTTTTAAAGTCTTAAAAATTAGGTTTCCTATTTTCTTTTTTTAAATGCACTGCTTGTGGCTGCCTCGGAGGGTCAAAGTCTCCTTTGAAAGTGACTGGCTTGTGTGTGTGTGCCAGATCTGGTAATGCAATCCCAAACTCGCCTGGAGTTATTTTAAAACTACTCAACTCAGCCACTTTGGAAAACAAGGGGAGGGTTAAAAAAAAAGTTGGAAAAGTGGGACGTACCGCGACTTGGGAGAGCGATGCATTTCCTAAAAGGCAGTTCCTTGCAAATGGCTTTTGAGTGATTTGGGGGACTGAAGGGGCTTCCCAAAGAAAACGCTGTGATTTTCTCTGTTAGGGGTGTGACTGTGGGTTACTAAGCCCCACAGTCAACCTTTTCTGTCTGTCTTTCTCTCTCTGTTCTCTTGCCGGATGTCACTGCCCGTGGTCTTGCCCACTTCTTGCTGCCCAGTGCAAGCTACCACACCAAGCGGGGAGCCACCGCTTCGGAACCGGGCTCGGTGTGTGTCATGGCCGGGGGCTCTGCACTCCAGCAGCAATAACAGCAACAATACCAGCCCGGCACGCCAGCCACTGCACTGCCCGCTCTACGGCCGCTCCCTCTTCGCTCTGGGACTGCTCCAGATCGCTCTGGGTTTCTCCATCGTGTCTCTCAGTTTCGGGGCTCTGTCCCTCACCGAGTCCCCCAACGTCAGGAACTCTTGTCCCTTCTGGGCCGGCTCCTCGGTGAGTTTAGCAACGAAAACTTTCTCCATAAGTTTGACACTGAATTAACTCTCGACTGTGCTCCGGCAGTGCCCAGATTGTCGTACTCGGACTGTTGCATTTACCAATTCGGTTGTGTTTTTTTTGGTCCAGTTGGAAGAGCGTCAGGCTTGCATTTATATAGCGCCTTTCGCGACCTCAGACCATCTCAAAGTTTCTTTTGAAGTGTGGTAATGCAAAACAGCCAATTTGAACCCTGTTCCAACAAACACCAATGTGATAACGACCAGTTATTTCTATTTTTATGATGGTAACATCAATAGACTTTTTAAAAATAAAGATGGGCCGAATGGGCTGGTTTTGTAAATTCTGTGCAACCATTGGTCCCTTTTGCCCTCCGGCCTTCTTCCTCAGTGTCTTTGACTCATTCTCTTCTAATTTTGAATTTGACGACACAGAACGAGGCTATTTGGCCCTTTGTCTCTGTGCTGGATCTTCAAAGGTGTTATCCAATTAGGCTCATTCTCATTGTTCTTCCCCAACAGCCCTGCAAATTGCCATGTCGTTTATTCTATTCTGCCTCTCTTCCTTTGGTTTTAAACAATATTCTATACAGATATTATCCTCACCTAGCAATTTACATTTACACGTGCAAATTAAAGTTGTGCAGTTTTAATTAAATCCTGATGTATCTTTCTGAAGTTGCTGCTCTTTAACTAACATTTTGGCGGTGTTACTTAAAGTATTCAGCTGTAAAATCCGTGATGGATACCTTTTTTAAACAGACAAGGTTAATGAGCAGTTTCAACATTTTAAATTTTAAAGTCACATATTTAAGTTGTGAAATATTGGATAGTATTGTGGGCAACTTATGCTTCTGATATCATAGAGGACAGTGCGTGTGATATTTGCAACATTGTCAAAGAATAAAGAATAGCAGGAACTTACGTGGGATGATAACAGAATTTCTGGAAGTGCATGGCACATTGCTCAGCATCTAAAAGAATGAGCTGTGCCTCACTAGGTAGCACTTCTGCCTCTGAGTCAGAAAGTTGTTCCTTTGAGCTGCACTCTATAAACCATTTTAAAATACCAGACTGACACTTGGACTACAGTGCTAAGGGAGGGCTGTACTGTCAGCTCTGCTGTTTGGCCATCCCAGGTGGACCTGAAATCTTCTGGGACTAATTTGACGATCTGGAGAGCTTTCCTTAGTACCCTGACAATTACAGTATCCTTAAGATACACAGATTAATTGATAACTACCACACTGCCTGTGGGAGTTTCCACTTCAGTGGCTATGGGACTGTTTTGAGTTGTCTCAAGGTTGTGAAAGATGCACAATAAATGCTGGTGTTTTTTCTCCATGAAGAGGAGGTATGTGTCAGTGTTAGACTGGAGTGGACACAGGGATGACTTTCGGAGCGCTGCTCCTTCATCAGAGGCTGTTGAGGGTGGGTCACTTAAAGCCTTCAAGACTCAGATGGACAGATTTTAATTAGTGAGGAATCAAGAGTTATGAGGAAAAGGCAGGAAAGTGGAGTTGAGAATGATCAGATCATGATCTCATTGAATGGCAGAGCAAAGTCAATGGGTCAAATGGCTGACCTCTGCTCCTATGTCTTATGATTATACAGTTTGTATAACTTTCCATGTGTCAATTATAATTGATTACAATTTTAAAAGACTTACCTGGACAATTTAGCCAAGCCCATTGTGGCTCCAGACTAGTTACCAGTTTGACTGGTTTGCCCTGCACACCAAGTAAACCTGGAGCCCAGCTAACACGGCTTGACCCAAAATCTTGTAAATCCAGAATCCAGTGTGGTTTTGGACACAAGGATACTGGATTTGAGATATTGTACTTGTTGTAATCATTCCTTGTGGTAACAAGATCCTCGTTCTCACTGCTGTTTGGTTAAAGAGATTTCTCCTGAATTCCCTCAGCATCCATAATGTTTTTGCCTCTTCCGTATTGTATTACCTACCTTATATTGATGGCTGCTACTTATGCTCTTCACTACAAGAGAAAACCCTGTCTTTGTATCCACTTTTCAAATTCTTAGATAATTTAAAGACTTCTATTAGGCCATGTTTCAGCTGTCTTTTCTTTTACCCTAGAGAACTCAACTTTTCTAGCCTTTCTTGATGTGTATAGCCATGGATTTCTGGTATTATTCTTTGTAAGTTTTATCTGCACCCTCTCTAGTTCCTCTATGTTATTTTAAGAAACAAATTTCATTTAAATATCACCTATAATAGCAGAAAAAAGCAACCTGAGACACTTCATACAAATGAACACTATGCCCATAGTTGTTGTGGTTAATGCACAGAAAGGGGCTCTTTGATCCATGCCAGCTTTGTATGGAGCAGTCCGGCCAATCCCATTTCTCCCGCTCAGTCCCCTGTGCCAATGCAAGCTTTTTTTTCTTCCAAGTGCCAATCCATTTTTCTTTTGAAATCACTTATTGCCTCTAATGCCAGCTTCATGAGCAAAGAGGTCTAGGTCATTACAACTTGTTGTGTAAAAATGTTCTTCCTCATAGTTCTCCACCCCTCCCCCATTCCATGGCAGTTCTTCCCCAAAACTTTCCCTCTGTGTCCGTAAGTGCTGGAATAGTCTTGTACACCTCTGTCAAACCTCTCCTCAATCTCCTTGCATTCATGAAGAACCCAAAGCTCCTCATTCCAAGAAGCATTCTGGTAAATCTCATCTGCATCCTCTTGAGGATTCACGTCATTCCTAATGTGTGGACAATCAGATTCCCATGCACTACTCTGATCAGAGCTTTATAAAGATCCAAATTAACTTCCCTGAGTAACTACCCAGTACCCTTTCTAATAAAATCCAAGATCACATGTTCTTTATTAATTATTCCCTCAATATATCTGCTGCCTTCTCGAATCTATGCACAAGAACCCCCCTCCCCCAGGTGCCCCTGCCCCTGAACACTTTAAAACTGTGCCAGTCAATATTGTCTCTCACTGTTACTGTTGTCAAAATGGATGACCTCACATTTGTGTGTATTAAATTCCATCTGTCATTCATCGGCCCATTTGTCAACCCCACTGATGACCAGTTGGATTTGATTAACGTTATTCTCAACGACTTGCCACACCTCCAAGCTTGAGATGATCATCAGCACGTTTTGAAAGTTTACTCTGTTATCGCTGGATATTGAAATATAATTTGAAGTCTCTATTCTGAGTACTTAAGAACAGTATCACAGCTAAATGTCATGAATTGTTTGGTAATTGTGTAACTTATTTAATTATGTAATCACCTTTGTGGTATAGTTCTTTCTGCTGTAATGACATGTTGTTTTAAATTGGGATTGTTGAACTTTTGGGACATTGTTTTTCCTGATCTACCTATTTTTAATAATATGGATTTTCTGGGACAAGCCTTCTCTGTAGCAGCTCATGCTGTGTTTTCAGTTTACAAAAACTTTAAAACATATGCAATTAGGGAGCGGACTGCTTGCACCAACGACAACTTGCATTTAGGACTGTAATGTTAACTTTAAACTTTAATTCTTTATTTTTCGACTTATACTAAGAACAATGGTATGCTTTACTTTTAACTTTGTTTCTCTATGTTATTACTTCTACCTAAGTTTTGTACTTCGGTACCTTCATAACTAAGATGCTCCCTATGTGGCGACGTTGTACACTTTTCTCTGTGCTCCTGTACTTGAGTACATGTGACAATAAAGCTTAAATCAAATATAATATAGTTAAATGTTATAGAGCAAATCACATGAAACTTACCAGGCAAAATTTGACACTCAGCTGGTTTAAGAGATATTATAACAAGCCTAGGGAGATACGGTGGCTCAGTGGTTAGCACTGCTGCCTCACAGAACCAGGGTCCCAGGTTCGATTCCAGGCTTGGGCGACTGACTGTGTGGAGTTTGCACATTCTATCCGTATCTGCGTGGGTTTCCTCTGGATGCTCTGGTTTCCTCCCACAGTCCAAAGATGTGCAGGTCAGGTGAATTGGTCATGTTAAATTGCCCATAGTGTTAGGTGCATTAGTCAGAGGGGTCTGGGTGGTTGGAGGGTTGGTGTGGACTTGTTGGGCCGAAGGGCCTGTTTCCACACTTGTAGGGAATCTAATCTAATCAATTGGAAGGATATGCTGAAAGAAAGAGATGAAGTAAGAAAATGGGGATATCATGTGGAGTCTAAGCACTTGCTTGGACCAGTGGGTCTGAAAGGCCTGTGTTTTTCCTGGTCTGTTAACTTCAAAGCAGATACATATTCTAAAATAGTTAATAGTCCTGTGGAGAGAGTCAGGCATTTGTTTTAACCTGAGCCAGCATCTGACATGCTCGTGACAATCAATAGGCGTGTGGGTTGTTTTGTGCATTTTCCAGTAGTACCTCAAAAGTTGGTACTCCTTTGGGAGGTAATATTATATGTAATTAGCATTGTGGACAGGAGTTTTACAATTTGTCCTGTGTAGGAATGTCAGAATTTTTGATTTGTTTTTTGCTTTCTACTTGCATTCGCGGGCAGAAAAATGTACAAGGTAAGGCTGGAATAATTTGCAGATGAAGGGTTAGGATTTTAGAGTCATAGAGGATGTACAGCACGGAAACAGACCCTTTGGTCCAACTCATCCATGCCGACCAGTTATCCCAAACCAATCTAGTCCCGCCTGCCAGCACCTGGCCCATATCCTTCCAAATCCTTCCCATTTTGGATAATATGTGGACATTATCAAGACTATTGAGAGGATGAAGAATTTTCCATGTGAAAGAGTGGGCTGGTCATGGTGATCAGGGTAAGGCGGTAAGGAATTGAGGCTCAGAGCAGAGTATACATATGTGTTTAGTCATGTAGCGAATTCAATGGAGAGATCTGCTTTTTGTGTCAGTGAGTGAATGTAATTGGCTTCTTGCGTGAGAATGTCTACCCTAGGCACTTTTGTTGTATAGACCTTATGGGAGTGCTGAGAAACAGTAGTATGTCTGGTTGACTGACTGGTTCACATGATATAACTTGCCACTGCATGAGATTGGTATGTATTTCTTTAGCATAAGATACCTGAAGGTTCTCAATGTACACCTGTGCTTTAGGCAAGGGCGGAACAGAAGATTTCTCTTCAGGTATAGGGAACTACAACAGATCTGAGTTATTTTCAGAAAGTTTATTTCGCTACAAACCATCGATCTCAAACCGCGTATATGGTTACTCATTTCTTCTGAACCATCAGTAATTCCCAGATGAAACTGAACATTTGCACACCCCTCCTAATTTTTGGGACAATCCTTGGATGCTGCCTGACCTGCTGTGCTTTTCCAACACTACTGTAATTTAAACTCTGGGTTCCAGCATCTGCAGTCCTCACTTTTGCCATATTCAACAAGTTGTCCCAGCACAACATTTGAGCAAGTTGTGCTTGGTTATACGTCTTTCAGATTCAGCAATGTATCTTCCATTACTATACATGAAGAGCAACAATTTGCATTTATGTAGTGCTTTTAACACCATAAAGCATCTTAAAATAGTTGGGATTAAACCATGTGATCAGGTTTTAGGTGACCAAAAGCCTGTCCAAAAACACAGGTTTTAGGGAGTGTCTGAAAGAAGGAGAGAAGGGGACAATGCATAACTATTTGCATTTTGCTTCCCCCATCAGTACTCTAGCATCCCTGAGGAAGCAAATGGTCTTACCAGTTGACTGAATACCAAGAGAATATTCAAGGACTCTGACAAAGCTGCCAATCCTTCCCAGAACTACAACTCTTAGCATTGAGCAACCCTCTGGTTTTATGGTAATAAGGCACGCTCTCTGAATCTTACACTGTAATATTGAGGTGCACTTGGCTGCCAAACAAAACCTCTTCGAATATTCCGCCACCCAATACTCCGTTGACATTGCATCCAAGAGAAACAGGTCACTATTGTATCAAAGGGTTGACAAAGGCTAAACACAGCTGGGACATCTATCTCTGACATGGCGTTACTGATGCAGCCACGTCTGTCTTGAATCCTGTTCTATGACATCGTTTGGTTTGATGGTTTCTGTATTGCATTTGTGTTCAGGCTCCAAGTGCCAGCTGGGAGCAGCAAGTTCCACCAATGTTGCCTCATTCAGTCACCTATATGCTTGACTGCATCAGCCTCCTCCACTGGCTAGGATTATTCACCAGACAGTAATGGTAAACAGCTCCTAGAGTGGGTCTATCTCATCCTGATACGTGAGCCCAAACAATGACCAATGGTTAAATGGAGTTAGCATAGAACTGAAGAAAGCATTAAGGGCCCTGAAATGTGGGAAAGCAGCAGAATATGACATTACAACAAAACTCCTGAAACAACTTGGCTCCCATGTTTAGCCTGGCTGACCCAGTTCTACAGTCACACTGACTCAGACTCACTCCCGATGAAGAGCTCATGTTGGAAATATCGACTCTCCTGCTCCTCGGATGCTGCCTGACCGACTGTGCTTTTGCAGCATCATATTTTTCGACTCACTCCCGAAGATGTTGTATACGGCAAAAATCACTGCCGTTTCCAAAATTCTGAAACTGTTTCATGCTTGGCAGTCAACTGTTGACTAATTCCACTTTTGTCTGTGTGTTATAGTATCTTTGACCCACTTATCCTGCAACCCATATCCCCATTAGTTGAGACTATCCTTAATGTCGAACAGCTGGATTCTGTAAGGAGTGCATCACATTCTAGCACTGAGCACCTACATCAAAGATTGTTTCCGAAAGAACCTGAAGATAGCATAGTGCCCACAGGGCCTGCAGCCATCTATGAAACTCTGACGCATTGCCCTGCTCCTGAAGCTGTCCGGACTGCACGAAAGCCATGGTTGGGAAATGTAGAGTCTGCTCACAATTATCCTGCTGCAAAAACAAGAAATGGCATAACTTAAGGGTTCAGGCCTCTGCTGTCATTCTTGTAATGACAGTGATATCCAACCTCTTGACAAAAGCTTAGGCCAATGAGTACCTATCTGAGCTGTGTCGCAATGGTGTGAAATAATCTGTGGATATTCCAAGCTTCCTACTTCACTAAACTGATGTGCATTCCGTACTGAGCAAGCAGATTTGGAAATGTTACCAGACTGGGATGAGATTTTTCTTTATCTCAGTTCTATATGCTTGATCTCTCATCCTGAGACTGTGATCCTTTAGTTTAAACTTTACAATCAGGGGAAACAGAGTCTCAACTGAGCGAGGTAGTAAGCTATTCTTTCTTCTGTCAAACCCTCCAAGAATGTTATATGTTGTAACAACCGGTATCTCTAATTCTTCCAAGGTCCAGAACACTTTTTATTCATTCACAGGATATGGTGTCACTGATATTTATTGCCCATCCCTAACTGCCCTTGACAAGTTAGTAACAAGCTATTTTCTGGAACCACTTCATTCCACTTGATTCCACTCTCAGTGCTGTTAGGGACAGGATTGTCTTGGAGCGAGCCTTGCTAGTGGAAGTTTGCCCATGCATTTGTCACTCTTGGCCTTCTAGGTGGTAGAGATCATGGCTTTGGAAGGTTTTGTCTAAGGAACCATGGAGAAGTGATGCGTTGCATCTTGCAGATAGTTCCCATGTTCCCCTGTACATCAATGGTGGAGGGAGCAGATGTTGAAGGTTTCAAATGTGGTGCCAGTCAAGAGGGCTGATTTATTCTGGATGGTGTCAAATTCCTTGACTGTTGTTGGTGCTGCACTCGTCCAGGCAAGTGAATAGTATTCAATCATTTCAGACTGGACTTGTGCTTTGTAGATGGGGGACAGACTTCGCGGAGGCAAGTGGTAAGTTACTCGCTGAAGAATTTCTAACCTCTGACCTATGTCTTTTGGCCACAGTATTTATATGATTGGTCTGGTTCAGTTTCTAGTCAATGATAGTGGGAGATTCAGTGACAATGATGGTAAGCTAGTGAATATCAAGGAGCAATTGCTGGGACTCTAGAGATGGGGTCACTGCATGCCATTTGTATGTGAATGTTACTTGTTATTCATCAGCTGAAGCCAGGATGTTATCTATGCTGCATTTTGACATGGACTGATTCAGTAGCTGAGTAGTAGTGAATGATGCAGAATATTGTGAAGTCCTCTCCTTTGATCTGATGGTGGAGGGAAGATCATTGATGAAGCAGCTGATGATAGTTTGAGGTAGGACAATCAGCTGAGGAACTCCTGCAGAGATATCATGGGTTTGAGATGATTGACCTTCAACAACCACAGCCATCTTTCTTTGAGTCAGGTCTGATTCTAACTAGCGAAGAGTTTTCTCCCAGATTTCTATTGGCTCCACTCTTACTTAGGCCCTTTGATACTACACGCAGTCAAATGCTGTGTCAATACCAAAGACGCTGTGGCAATGGTATCTGAAAACACATGGCATAGGTAATCACTATAAGGGTGTTAATTTCCACTTGGCACCATCTGTATTGCAACTGTGGCATCCAGAAGCATTAATGCCATCAAGCTGGCTAGTCAGCCAAACAGATTGAAGAATTCTCATAGAGAGCAAAGCAGAGAGTAAAGGGTTAAAATTTACTCTTTGATAATTCACTGGAAAACAAACTGAAGACTGGGATATGGGATCACTGTAGGAGCTGAAATATCAGAGACTTTTAAAGATGGCTATATTTATTATTTTAATAGGTGAATGACAATATGCAGTGTTTACATTTTTTTTCAGGGTTAATGTTAGGTTAGCACACCTTTTAAAAACTTAATTACCCTTACTGCAGAAGACCTAATAAACTTTTCAGTGGCTTTCGCAATGATAATAGTACATAATTGATTGAAGTTCATGTCAAATCCCGGAGACTGTGTTGATCGTAACTGTGAGTACTGCAAAAATGCATCCTGTTGAGCAGCAAAATATCAGTGACAGCACCCTCCAGCTTCCTCTGTTTACCTGCTCAGATGCAGACACCAGACGTTGCTATCTGATTTGCACAGTAATGATGCTGAACTTTGTGGTTATAAAACTGGCAGTTTTGTCAAATTCTCGGCCAATGTGTGAACATTGGGTTTGCCCTCAAACCTCGATACTGACAAAACCAGAGTGTCATTTCGGCTCGGGGTGTAGATTGGGATGTATGGGGTGAGTGTGACTTCATCAAAGTTTAAGGCTATTAAGGATAGCAAACCAAGTAGGTAGAGAGAACTATCCCCTGATTGGAAGTCGATAGTAAAAGTAGGTTACATTTCAATGCAATGGGTATCCAAAGATGTGCATGTTAGGTGAATTGGCCATGCTAAATTGTCCATAGTGTTCAGAGATATGTAGGTCAGGTGTATTAGTCTGGTGTAAAGCAGTAGGGGAATGGCCCTAGGTGGGTTACTGTTCGGAGAGTCAGTGTGGACTTGTTGGGCCAAACGGCTTGTTTCCACACAGTAGGGATTCTATTCTATTCTATAAGGGTATTGAAAAGGTGTAACTGTCTACTGCAAACAATTATTGATGCTAGATTAATTGCTAATTTTAAATCTAAGGTTAATCAATCTTGGTTAGGGAACTGGAGCAAAGGCAGATGGATGGAGTAGGATTACAGATCAGCCATGATCTTACTGAATATTGTAACAGACCCGTTGAACTAAATGGCCTTCTCCAACTCCTATTGTTTGGCTAGGGTATTAAATAACTACCTAATTACTGAGAATGGCGCCATCTGGAAGAATTGCACTGACAAATCAGACATGACATGAAGATCCCAAACCTGTAAGATTTGTGTTTCCTTGTCCATCCATTCTACATTTGAAATTTCTTAACAGTTTTCTATTCTCATTTCTCTGGCATAGTTGGGAGTGATTTGCTGATGGGGTGAGATGAAGAGGAGTGAGAGAATATGACAAACATGTGACTATCAGCATAGATCACTTGATTTGAACAGTCTCTTATTGTTGAAACTTTATTGCTGGAACAGCACAGCAGGTCAGGCAGCATCCAGGGAACAGGAGATTCGACGTTTCGGGCACAAAAAGGGCCTGTGCCCGAAACGTCGAATCTCCTGTTCCCTGGATGCTGCCTGACCTGCTGTGCTGTTCCAGCAATAAAGTTTCAACTTTGATCTCCAGCATCTGCAGACCTCACTTTCAGTCTCTTATTGTGCCATACATTCCATGTTTTATCCTCTTAGCTCTTGCTGAGGAGATTAATGTACAAGGAATCTGTGTTGAACCACAGCATAAATATAGAGAGTTCCAGAAACTGAACGTGTTGATGCTGCAGTGACAGATTGGAAACCGACTAATTTCCCTGATGTTGACCTGATGAGTATGCATTGTGGTCCGTTATACTGGCAACTTCAGTCATGTCAGGGCAAGAATATAAACCAACTGGAAGTTCTCGTGGCAAGGTCTTCCAAATGTTTTGTCGATGCATATTCAAATAAGAAAATCTTTCCTCATTTTTAATTTGAAGAAAAATGGAAGTTGTAATGTCAGTGATGGTTTCAGGATTTGGTACTGTGGTTTTCACTGTCCAGTTGTTGTACATTTGTTTTATTTTGCCCTAAGGTAAAGCAATAGCCTCAACCCTTCCAAAGACACATTTCACCATTGTCTAAGAATCTCATAGAGCTGTATTACAGTCCATCAACAAGGTTTCATCTCCATTAACTATTTCATTATCATTAAAAATCACGCAACACCAGGTTATAGTCCCACAGGTTTATTTGGAAATACGAGCTTTCAGAGCGCGGCTCCTCCTTCAGGTAGCTTGTGGGGCAGGATCATAAGGCACAGAATTTAGAGCACAAGTTCTCATATTCTCATTTATATTCTGATATTTCTGATCACTTGGATTCTCAGAATAGGACAGTTTCCCCATTAATTGATTCCTGTTGTGTGTGTGAGTAACCAGAATCGTAGAATGCTAGCCCACAGAAGGAGGCCATTTGTTCCATCATTTCTGCACAAGCTGTTTGAGAACTTTCCAGTTAGTTCCATTCTTCTATTCATTTCCACATCATCCTACAATTTTCTCCCATTCGAGTCTTTATGCAATTTTAAAAGTTATTAATAAATCAAGTTATTAATAAATCCCATTCCAATGCCCTTGTGAGTAGTGTATTCCAGGGCGTACCAACCCATTGTGTAAAAGGATGTCTTTTCTATGCACCCTCTGTTATTTTGGCTGATTTCCTTAACCTGTATTCCCTGGTTGCTGACTTTCCTGTCACTGAAAACATTTTCTCTTTATTTACTCCATCAAAACACTTCCTGATTTTGAGTACCTCCTTAAAGTTATCCTTAGTCTTTTCTGATTTTACTGGAACTCACCATAAATAACCGTTTTTCAAAATCCCCATAAAATTACATTCATGTTCACCATTACTTCATTCACTGTCATTGGCCAAGGAAATGGAATTTTGCTGATGATCAGCCACGATCATATTAAATGGAGGGGTAGGCTCAAGAGACTGGTCTACTCCTGTTCCTATTTCTTATACAATTTCAAAATGTAGAGACATGTATCTTGCATTATCAGCAAATATGCAAGAATGCCACATTTTTAAAGGAAACAATAGGAGCGTGTTGAAGAATTGCATCATGTTCGAATTAAGCAAAATTTTGACAATAGTAGTTGCTTGGTCCACTCTGCATAACAACATCTTGACCAATCAGAGTCAATTTGTCACCCAATCAGCACTTTTTTTTTCTTATGCAGTGTAAATTATTAGATTAGATTAGATTCCCTACAGTGTGGAAACAGGCCGTACGGCCCAACCAGTCCACACCAACCCTCTGAAGAGTAACCCACCCAGACCCATTTCCCTCTGACTAATGCACCTAACACTATGGGCAATTTAGCACGGCCAATTTACCTGACCTGCACATCTTTGGATTGGGGGAGGAAACCGGAGCACCCGGAGGAAACCCACGCAGACACGGGGAGAATATGCAAACTCCACACCGACAGTCGCCCGAGGCTGGAATCAAACCTGGGACCCTGGTGCTGTGAGGCAGCAGTGCTAACCACTGAGCCACCGTGCCACCCCAAATTAACCCTAGGATGTTTGACAATCTTGCGATTATGTTCCAATGAAAAGCTTTCACAGCGTGTCCAGTGTTTATTTCTTACAACACATTACCTCGTTGATTTTATTTTGAAATTTGAGCCAGAGAACAATCCTAATTTCTTTTTCCTTACAGGTGATACTTTCAGGAATTCTAGGATTAACTACATGGAAAAGGCCAATGCTATTATTGGTAAGTAATGTTTTGAAATTTTTTTTTGTTCTACACGAGCCATTAGTTGAAAGGTCAATGTATTCACAGTATAGCATCTTAGAATGATGCAACACAGAGGATTTAGTATGTCATATCTGTGCCATCACTTTTAAAGAGTTGTCCACTTTCTCTCACTGTTTCCCCATTGCTGTATTTTTCACTTTCGGAGCATAATGTTATTATTCAAACAATTCCCACTGCTTTTTCAGCCAGCATTCTCCAGATTATGACAATTTTCTGCATGAAAAGATTTCTCTTCATCTCACCCCATCACCCTGAAAGTCTTCCCAATGTGACCAACAATCATCACTGCTACTCTCTGCTTTCTATTGCCTGGACAACACCGTATCCATGGAGTCATTGCCCTTTTAATCCTACATGATCCAATTTTGTGAATATATTAATATTACATGGGATCTTATCAAAAATGTTTTGAAAGCCCAAATACACAACACCAATCACCTTATCCTGACTGTCCTCACTGTTACTCCATCAAATAAGTCATTTGGGTTTTTGGTTGATTTCTTTTCATGCAATCAGGTGAAGATGTGTATGCGTAATAGGATTGGAATCAGACCAACAAAGAGTTAGTGACTGTGTGCATAAAGATAAGATTTATCTCTTCCTTGCAGTTCAGCTCAACATTTTCTTATGCTGGTTTAAATCATTATATTGTTTTCATGATCCATTGCTGCAATTAATGCTGTATTATTGTTACATTTCTATCTGATAATCATACTTTGGGACACTTTACAACTTCAAAGGTTTTTTTTTGAAAATACCAGTGATGGTATGAAACACTGATGTGGCACTATTTCAAAGAAAAGCAGAAGATTTATCCTTTCTACCCTGACTAATATTTATCCCTCAGTAACTATCACCAAAAACAGGTTGTTTGGCTATTATCACATTGCTGTTTGTGGGCTCTCACTATGCATCAATTGGTTACCGCAAACAAGACAAACTATACTTCAAAAAGTACAATCTTGACTGTCGAGTGTGTAAGACCAAATCTGTCTTTTAAATAATGAAGATGCCAGCATTTAAGAGGTAAAAATATTCTGCCAATATTCCTTCCTGGTAACCACATTTACTAAACAGTAAGGTCAACTTAGAAAGTCATAGAGTCATCGAGACGTACAGCAGGGAAACAGACCCGTTGGTCCAACTCTTTCCATGCCAACCAGATATCCCAACCCAATCTAGTCCCACCTACCAGCACCCGGCCCATATCCCTCCAAACCCTTCCTATTCATATACCCATCCAAATGCCTCTTAAATGTTGCAATTGTACCAGCCTCCACCACTTCCTTTGGCAGCTCATTCCATACACATACCACTCTCTTGTGTGTAAAAGGTACCCCTTAGGACTCTTCTATAACTTTCCCCTCCCACCCTAAACCATTGGCCTCTAGTTCTGGACTCCTCCACCTCAAGGAAGATACTTTGTCTATTTATTCTATCCATGCCCCTCATGATTTTATAAACCTCTAAAAGGCTACCCCTCAGCCTCCAACGCTCCAGGGAAAACAACCCTGGCCTATTCAACTTCAAAAATCTTCCCTGGGTAGAAAAGTATCAGCCTCAATCTCTGGATGATCTTATTTCTCAGCAGGACATACTCAATACAAGTGAGTTGTTGCCTTCAGCGTAAGGTTGAAATTTGCTCTAAATTAAAACATGAAATTATCTGTAATAGGAGGGAAAAAGAGTTGATGTTTCAGGTCAATATCTTTTCAGGAGAGCTCTTATTTCTGTCTCTCCACTGATGCTGAATATTTCCAGCATTTTCTGTTTTTTTTCACATTAACAACAACTGCAGTCGTTTTCGACATTACCATATCTGCATATCTGAACTATCAACATCTCTCAGCCCCACCCCCTCCAAACTATAGAATAAATGCTGTCCCTTCCACACTTTACTTCAGCTCTGATGAAGAGTCATCTAGCCTCATCATTAGTTTGCTCAACTATCCATGGATGCTGTCTGACCCACTGTGGTCTCCAGTGTTTGTTATCTTCAGTATAGATTCCAGCATCTTCAGTAATTTGTTCCTGCACTATGTTTCTGCCTAGGATAAATGAAGATTTCTTGCAACAACTGGAAGCATAATAGGTATAGTTAGTAAGTTTGCAGATGACACCAAAATTGGAGGTGTAGTGGACAGCAAAGAAGGTTAACTCAGATTACAATGGGATCTTGATCAGATGGGCCGATGGGCTGAGGAGTAGCTGATGGAGTTTAATTTAGATAAATGCAAGCTGCTGCATTTTGGGAAAGCAATACTTAGCAGGACTTTTACGCTTAATGGTAAGGTCCTTGGGAGTGGAGCTGAACAAAGAGACTTTGGAGTTCAAGTTCATAGCTCCTTGAAAATGGAGTCACAGGTAGATAGGATAGTGAAGAAGCTGTTTGGTATGCTTTCCTTTATTGGTCAGAGTATTGAGTACAGGAGTTCAAAAAGTGGCCTAACCAATGTCCTATACAGCTGCAACGTGATCCCAACATCTGTACTCAGTGCTCTGACCAATAACAGAAAATGTTCAGTGTGTTTCTGGAGGTTTCTACACTTCATTATTCCTATGAGCAGTAAAGTCCTTGTGATATTTTTTCTCATGGTCTAAGATAACTGAAAGCAAGCGATGCTGTCTAATTTTAGTGAAAGCCTAATATAGATGGTTCAAATGTAACCAGCTAAATTGGAGCAGGGTGGGGATAGTTCCTCAAATGTATTATGTTCTCATGTTGTTTCCATTCGATCCTGTTCCGACACTCAGTCCCACTCCTGTAACGGTTTCTGTGTTCCCACAGCCAACTCCAGTCTACCCACAAACTCAAGCATTCATTCACCATCTCAATTTTGGGTTGCCAGTTTGGGCTGGACTGGTTCTGAAGATTTAAACACGCGACCTCCTAATCAGATCTCTCAGCTCGCATTTTGTTTCAAACAAAAAAACCAGCCAACAGACAAATTAAATGAAAAATAACGCACGAATAATTGCTCTTATGGATGCTTATGACGGATTAATAACTGATTCCTGGAGACTCCAGAATGATACTGGAGCTGTCCCATGCCAGTTTTCATACCCCCATTTCTTCCAGTTTTATCATCTGTAAATATGATGTTAGCTTCAATACATTTGTTGATGACTATTAACTGGATACCACTTGTTTTTCCCAAGTTTGCCTGTCGCATGCAGCTCCTTGATAAGCTGAACACTTCCTGCAGTTCGGCACTGGCGTTTTGCCTGGACGCTGCCAGAAACTCTGTGCCTCAGGAGATGCCTCAGTCTCCACTTCCCTCTTGCAAAGCTGTATGGTATGATTGTGAAGTTAAGCTGTGCGTAGATTACCATAGCAACCTCTGGTAAAAAGTCATAACTGGCAACCTTCCAGCTTGTCAAAATGCTGACAGGCATTTCATTAGCCATTCCGTTTCTGAAAGTTGTTCCATCACTCAATAACCTGTAACTTAAGTCCATCTGTCCACGTTGGTTCCATATCCCTGAATATTCTTGCCCAACAACAATTTATCAATAAAATAAAACAAAGAACTGCGGATGTTGCAAATCTGAAAGAAATTGCTGGACAAGCTCAGCAGTTCTGAAGAAGGGTCACTGCATCCAAATTGTTAACTTTGCTTTCTGTCCACAGATACTGCCAGACTTGCTGAGTTTCGACAGCAATTTCCGTTTTTGTAATGATCTACCAATTTCATGTTTCCACTATCCTTTGTGTTAAAAAGTAGGACATCAGCCCTGAATGGCCTGCCACTAATTTTAAGGCTTTACCTCCGACCAGAAGAAACAATTTCTTATCTACCTCCATCAATCCTTTAATCACTTTAAGTTCTATTCCATATTTGGTGGTGCTTAATCTTCCATATTTGAGGGAACTTTCTCGGCAAGTTTTCTCTATTTATTTTGCTTTTGTACTTGGATTCTGCTCCTCCAGCTTCTCGCCCTTGAGAAGTTTTGTTTTGTCTTTTCATGTAATCTGGTTGGCTCTGGGAACATTTGTTGCCCATCCCTAGTAGCGCTTGAAGTGAGTGGCTTGCTGGGCCATTTCAGAGGGTAGTTAAAAGTCAACTGTATTGCTGTGAGTCTGGAGGCCAGGCTAGGTAAGGATGGCCTCCATTAAGATATTTGTGAAGAATTTCCTTTCTTAAAAGGCATTAGTGAACCCAATGACTTTATATGACAATCAACCATAGCTTCATGGGGTGGAATCTTCAAAGGGTCTGAACGATGTGGGCCATGGTGGAATTGGTGAAGCCAAGCTTGACACTGGGAGCAACTCGCTCCATCTTTCATGTATCATATTTTCACTAAAAGCAGACATGCCAAACAAACCTAATGCTGAGAATTCTTGACACGGAAGTCAGAGCGCTTCAGCTCACTGACTTCTCCAAAGAACGTCAGTGCTGTACTTCAGGCTACACCAGCCAATATCATGGCAATGCTGCAGGAAGGACACTGTCTGCTCAGGGATATGCACCCAGCTCAGGCTGGGCCAACCTGCAAGTCTGTGCAAAACAGTGGATTTTGTTCACTTGCTGTCATAGCACTCCTTCATTCTGAGCCTGCCTGGGTGCTCAAGGTATCCCTGTCTTGCACTACCTTGGCTTGCCTGTTTGTTCTTTAACCCCTCAACCAGAGATAGCAGACTCTTAGCATTGCTGTACTGCCTTGTCATTTAGCTCAAACACAAAGCCAGGATTTATTGTATTATTAGCAGTTAAGTCAAGGGCATAGTCTTTGCTCAGTGCAGTAAGTCCAGGGCAGCCAGTGATAATAGCTTGGAGGTGGTCAGTCAGCTGCTCAAGGCAGTCAGCATCCGGATCCTCTCCACATTAGGAGGAGGAGCCAAATGTTAGGCAACACCCCACACGTCTTGACTCTCTCTGCCTTGTTTACCTCATGGAATGAAGGACAAGTAGGTATTAAGGAGATGCAAGTGGGTGGCACAGCTGTTACATTCAGTGCAGGTGGGGAGGCATCCAAAGTGAGTGAGTTGGCAATGGAGAGGGTGCCAGGGATGTTAGTGGTGCCTTGGCGAGAGGGTATTGGGGTGAATGAGAGTGAGAGGGGGAAGATGCTGCCAGGCACTAGTGAGAGCGGTAAGACATGAGCCTTGGTGAGAGGTGGGTGCAATAGCAGAGATAGCGATAGATGAGAGAAAGAAGATAGTGGCACTTACACTCGCAAAGGTCATTGATAATCTTCCTACATCACTGCTTGCTCCTCTCGGCAACTGAAACTACACTGATCCGAGTGGCAAAATTAGACCAGGCCAGCATGGTCTGGGGTTCAAGCCTCCTCTGCTGGTCCTGGGAGAAGACGACATCCCACCTTTGCACCACCCCATCCAGCAGGAGCTCCAGGTCCCTGCCTGCAAAGCTTGGCATGAAATTTCCCTTGTCTGTCATGTTTGGGGCAAATACCAGGAACTGTGCAGGGCACCTCTGGACTCACTTGTACTTGTCTGGGCGTACGTTTGGTTAATACAGAGGACACTAGCACTGGGAATGTCAGTCAGTTCCAGATTATCCACTGAGTTCCAGGAATGTAAAATGAGGTTAGGATTGTGTGAGAGGGATGTTGTTGAGGCATCGTAGGTAATTGATGGAGCAAGTATAACAATCTATGACAAGAAATCTTTGTGGCAGAAAACCTTCTAAAGTCCAACTGAAACAACACAAAAAATGTAAGTTTCAACACCTGGCCACCATCACCATTCAATTCCAGCTTTAAATTCCACCAACTGGCATTGTGGGATTAGAACCCAGGTCTCTCCAAGTATTAGCCAAGATTTACAACTCCAGTGACATTCCCATTATATTACTGTGTCCGCTGAACACTTTGACCTATTGTTTGTGGTACCAAAACTGATGACCTCATACCTCTCCACTTTGAACTCTATCTGACACTGCTTCTCCTCAAACACTAAAATGTCAACAATTCTCTAGTCACAGAACAAGTCTAACAAATGTGGACAGAGTAGAAGAAACCACATTTCTGATCATTTATTAAAAGCATTAAATATTTTCTTACATCCACTTTTTAGATGTCCAGCTGAACATCACCAAAACATTATAATTCCATTTGTCTTGGCTTTTTGTCACATTCTTTTGAATATTGGTGGTATCTTGTCATCTAAATCTTTGCTGTTCACCTTTGATTTGCAATGTTAGTGAATGTGAAGAGGTTTGTAATGAAAGGGACTAATTCTAGGTTGAGGGAAACACCTTTAAGGTGAACTGGTTAAATACATGGTTGGCAATACGTATTAAACATCTGAAGGATAAATATAGGGAGAGAAAAGATCAAACACTTGTGCAATACAGTGGCTTTTATGTTGTTTTGAGCTCTGAAATGATATCTGTAGGATACCATTAATCAAGGTTGATCTACAAAGATTAGACATGACGAAGTTTCATTTTCATTAATTGTCTTGAGTAATGTAAGAAGAGTTATTTCATCAAGTTTATTGAACGCAGTATAGGCTATACCTCAGATCCCCAGCACTCCCTTTATATACTGTAATTCACTGAGAATTGTTAAAATGTATACAATATTTCCAACATTAATGGTGTAACTGAATTTGCAATATACCAAAAATGAAACAAATATTCGTAAAGGGCCTCTCCTTGACTCCCAGTGCTAATCTCAAGGAAAAATAAATTTCCTTATCCTAGAGGAACATGTTAAGTCTGAATTTTCATCAACATCTGCACAAATTAGAATTGGCACATGTTGGACTTTTACCTCTCAGCACTCGGCGATCTATAATACTGGCCTATTATGCTATATTATTGCAGCAATGCATCATTGTATTGATGATGGAGAGTAGACTGGAAGGTGGTAATTGGTCAGATTGAATTTGTCCTGCTTTTACCTGGGTAAAACATTGTCGGGTAGATGCCAGTGTTGCAATTGTGCTGGAACAGCTTGGCTCGAGTGACGAGTTCACTCCTATTGCCAAAGTGTGGTCAGTGCTGAATGCTTTTTCAGTATCCATTGCCTTCAACCGTTTCTTGGTATCATGTGGAGTGAATTGAACTGACTGAAGCTTGGCATCTGTGATGCTGGGGACTTCTAGAGGAGGCCGAAATAAGTCAACTACTTGGCACTTCTGAATGAAAGTTGTTGCACATGCTTCAGCCTTATCTTTTGTGCTGATGTGCTGGGCTCTGTCATCATCGAGCATGAAATATTTGTGGAGCCATCTCCTTCGGTGAGTTGATTAATTATCCACCTCCATTTATGACTGGAGATGGCAGGACCGCAGAGCTTAGATCTGACCGGTTGGTTGTCGGATTGCTTAGCTCTGTCTATCACTTGCTGCTTATAGGAACATAACAACTTGGAGCAGGAGTAGGCCATTTGGCTCGATGTGCCTGCTCCATCACTCAGTAAGATCATGGCTGATCTTCTCGTGGACTCAGCTCCACTTATCCACCTGATCACCATAGCCCTTAATTCATTTTGCTGTTCAAACATCTATCTATGCTGTTTGATTAGATTAGATTGAATTCCCTACAGTGTGGAAACAGGCCCTTCGACCCAACAAGTCCGCACTGACCTTCCGAAGAGTAATCCATCCAGACCCATTTCCCGCTGAATAATGCACCTAACACTATGGACAATTTTGCATGGTCAATTCAAGTACTCCTGTTTGTAGCTTCAGGCTGACACCTTATATTTAGGAGCAGGAGTCTCAGGTGATGCTGCCTGACCTGCTGTGCTTTTCCAGCACCACACCCTTGACTCTATTCTCCATCATCTGTTGTCCTCACTTTCACCTCATATTTAGGTTTGCTTGGTTGTCAGAGTTTTCTTGCCCACCTTTGACCTGATGCCATGAGATCATGTGGGGACTGGACTCAATATTTAAAGACTGCTAGGGCAACTTCCAGCCACTGTGTGCCACTCTGCTGCCACCTTTGCTGCGTCTGTCCTGCGGGTGGGACAGAACATAGCCAGGGCTGGTGACAGTGGTATATGGGACACTGTCTGTAAAGTATGATTCTGAGAGTGTGACCATGTTAGGCTCTTACTTGACCAGTCTGTGAGACAGCACAGGCCTCCAGATGTTGGTAAGGAGGATTTGGCAGGATCAAATAGAACAAAGAAAATTTACAGCCCAGGAACAGGCCCTTCGGCCCTCCAAGCCTGAGCCGATCCAAATGTACTGTCTAAACCTGTCGGTCAATTCATAAGCATTTGCATCCCTCTGCTCCCCATCTACTCATGCATTTCTCCAGACGCATCTTAAACGAATCTACCGTGCCTGCCTCTACCACCTCTATGCCCACCTCTACTACCTCTACGTTCCAAATGCCCACCACCCTTTTGTGAAGTACTTTCCACCTCTCACCTTGAAAGCGTGATCTCTCGTTATTGAATCCTTCACCTTGGGAAAAAGCTTGTCTCTATACCCTTCATTATTTTGTAAACTTCAATCAGGTCCCCCCTCAATCTCCTTTTTTCTAATGAAAATAAACCTAACCTACTCAACCTTTCTTCGTAGCTAGCACCTTCCATACCAGGCAACATCCTCTGCACCCTCTCCAAAGCGTCCACATCCTTTTGGTAATGTGGCGACCAGAACTGTACATAGTATTCTAAATGCAGCCGAACCAATATCTTGTGCAATGTTAACATGACTTGCCAGCTCTTATACTCAAAACCCCCGTCCAATGAAGGCAAGCATACTATATGCCTTCTTGACCACTCTATCCACCTGGCAGCAACCTTCGGGGTACAATGGACCTGCACTCCCAAATCTCTCTGCTCAATAGGTTGAGTTTGCTATTGTTTGAGTTTGATTTATTGTTGTCATGCCATATAGTGAGATGTTTTGAGCTGTGTTCATGACTGTCTGTCTGTAGTTTCTTGCAGTCTTGAGAGGAGCATTTGCCAAACCATGCTGTGCTGCATCCAGATAGGATGCTTTGTATGGTGCACCTATAAAAATTGGTAAGAGTCTTCGTGAACATGCTGAGTTTCCTGAGGATGTAGAGACATTGTTGTGCTTTCATGACCTCACTGTTGACGTGGATTGTTTCCAGTGTTTCAGTCAATACCTGCTGGTCCATCCAATTTCATTATTGAGTTTCGTTTTTGTATAACTGAGTGACTTGCTCAATCATTTCAGAGGACAGTTAAGAGCCAATCATGTTGCTGCGGATATAGGGTTACATGTAGCCAGACCAGTTAAGAATGGCAGAATGCCTTCTCTAAAGGCTATTGGTGAACCAGATGAATTTTTTCCAAAACTGACAAGTTTCGTGATCATCATTAGATTTTTAATTCTGGATTATTTGAATTTTAATTCCATTACCTGCTCATTTAAATCCACGTCCCCCAGAGTATTACCTGGATGTCGGGATTACTAGTCCGGTGACAATATCACTTTGCTATCGCCTCCCCATATTTGGAGCTAATATTATCTGAAAGAATCTATGCTTCTGTTTCTGTCTCTACTAATACCATGGTATCGAGGCACTTAGTCTAACCGAAGCAAAAAAAAAGTTAGTCAAAACAACTCTGAGAATATAGGAGCAAATTACTGCAGATGTTGGAATCTGTACTGAAAACAATAAATGCTGGAGATCACAGCGGGTGAGAAAGCATCCATGGAGAGAGAGCAAGCTCATGTTTTGAGTCTGGATGACCCTTCATCAGAGATGAAGTAAAGTGTGGAGGGGACAGCATTTATGCTATAGTTTTGAGGGGTAGGGATGTGGGGGTACTGGGTGTATGGTTCTGATGGAGAAAAATGTTGATAGATCAGATTAAGTGATGGAATGTGAGAACGGCAGAACAATGGTGTGTCTCCTGTTAGACTTGAAAGGACAGTAAGTGGAATGGGAGGAGGGGAGGACATGATAAGCTAAAAGAAAGGGAGGAAATGGGGGTTGGTTCACAATTTGAAGGTGTTGAATGCAACATTAAGTCCAGAAGGCTGTAAAGTGTCTAGTCTAGAGATGAGTTGTTCCTCCAGTTTGCACTGTGTTTCACTGGAACACTACAGCATGCTGAGGACAGGCAAGTGGGCATGCGAGCAGGACGCTGTGTTAAAATGACTGGCTACTGGAAAGTTGGGGTCCTGCTTGTGCACAGACCGGGAGCTGTTCTGCAAAGCGGTCACCCAGTCTGCGTTTGGTTTCTCCAGTGTAGAGCAGACCACATTGGGTGTAGAAAATACAATACACAAGATTGGAGGAGGGACAGGTGAAATGCTGCTTCACCTGGAAAGACTGTTTAGGTCCTTGGATGGTGAGCAGGGAGGAGGGGAAGAGACAGGTGTTGCACCTTCTGCGGTTACTAGGAAGGTGCCATGGAGACGGGAGGGTGGTGGTGGTGGCTGTGGAATGGACTAGGCTGTCCCAGAGGGAATGATCCCTGCGAAATGCAGATGGGGGAGTGAGGGGAAGCTGTGTTGGGTGGTGGCATTCTGCTGGAGTTATCTAAAATGGTAGAGAATGATCCTTTGAATGCGCAGATTGGTGGGATAAAATGTGAGGACAAGGGGGACTGAATCATGCTGTTGTGAGTGACGGAAAGGGGCAAGGGCGGAAGCCATTTCTTTTAGCTTGTTATCATGTCCTCCCCTCTACTCACTGTCCTTTCAAGTCCAGCAGGACAGACACCATTGTACTGTCATTCTCACATTCTGATCACTGAAGCTGGACTATCTTTTCTCCATCAGCACCGTGCACCCACGGCCACTAGCCACCCCCCCCCACCACCCAACCATTGCGTAAATGCTGTCCCCTCCACACTTCACTTCAGCTCTGATGAAGCATATTCTAGATTCAAAACATTAGCCTGTTTTAAGAAAATATATGCAAGGCTGATCCACCACAGGGCATCAAGTTAATATTTCATGCTCTACTCACGATAAGCCATCCTTCGCATCAGCTATATCAAAGCTACAACTGCGTGCAATGCAATTCCTAAATCATCAGAGCCAAGATTCATAATGTGTAAACTAACAAATGAGATCAGGTTGTCAAACTCCAAAAACACCAACCCTTACAGAACATAGAACAGTACAGTGCAGAACAGGCCCTTCGGCCCTCAATGTTGCGCCAACCTGTGAACAAATCTAAGCCCATCCCCATACACTGTCCAATCATCATTCATGTGCTTATCCAAGGACTATTTAAATCTCCCTAATGGGGCTGAGTTAACTATATTGGCAGGCAGGGCATTCCATGCCCTTACCACTCTGAGTAAACAACTTGCCTCTGATAGATGTCTTAAATCTAACACCCCTCAGTTTGCAGCTGTGCCCCCTTGCACAAGCCAACTTCATCATCTTAGGAAAACGACTCTCACTGTCCACCCTATCTAATCCTCTGATAATCTTGTATGTCTCTATTAAATACCCTCTTAGCCTTCTTCTCTCCAATGAGAACAGACCCAAGTCCCTCAGCCTTTCCTCATAAGACCTTCCCTCCAGACCATGCAACATCCTGGTAAATCTCCTCTGCACTTTTTGCAATGCTTCCACATTCTTCCTGTAATGGGACGACCAGAACTGTACACAATATTCCAAGTGAGGCCACACTAGTGTTTTGTACAGTTGCAAATTACATCACAGCTCTGGAACTCAATCCCTTTACCAATGAAACCTAACACACTGTATGCCTTCTTAACAACACTATCAATCTGGGTGGCAACTTTCAGGAATCTACGTACATGGACACCAATATTCCTCTGCATATCCACACTACCAAGAATCTTTCCATTGACCCAGTACTCTGCCTTCCTGTTATTCTTCCCAAAGTGCATTACCTCACATTTAGCTGCATTGAACTCCAATTGCCACCCCTCAGCGCAATTCTGCAGTTTATCCAAGTCCCCCTGCAACCTGCAACATCCTTCCACACTGTCCACCACTCCACTGACTTTAGTGTTATCTGCAAACTTACTAACCCATCCATATATGCCTGCATCCAAGTCATAGGTAAAAGTAATCCAGATCACTATCAAATAGAATCTAATAGAATCCATAGACCATGAACAGAGCCATTCACATCTGTTTACATCAGTCCTAGCTTATCACTGCACTGAATGCAGTATTTCCTTTAATTTATAAATCCTCTGTGTCCTATTGTCATTTTCCTCATCCATTTGATGCAACGTAAGTCTTGCTCCAAAGTTAGATGTGTGCTTCCACAAGTAGTCAGAAGCAAAAGGAACGTTGTCTTGTGTTCTAATTAATTTGCAGGGTCTATTGTGGCCAGGCCAGTATTTATTGTCTGGTTCTAATTTTCGGGAGCAGTTTCTTGAAGAGCTGCAGTCTGTGTGGTGTAAGTACACCCACAGTGCTATTCGAGAGGGGGTACTGAGATTTTGTAGGTGGTGAGATGCCCATGCATCTGTTGCTCTTGCTTTTCGAGATGGTAGAGGTTACATGTTTTGCTGTTTCTGCAGTGAATCTTATAGATGGTACACACTGCTGTCACTGTGTACCAGTGGTGAAAACGTTGGTTGCTTGTGGTGATGGTTGGAATGTGGGTTCAGGCCAATGGTCAACAAAAAAAAAGCGTTCATCAAGTTGGTCTAAAACATAGTAATTGCAGCACGTACTGCCAGCAATCTTCAGACACAGTGAAAACCAAACAGCGAACAGCCAGGGAATTCCTATAGGCATGGCACTCATCCACAGATTCTATCAACAAACACATCGACCTGGACCCAATATACCGGCCACTGCAGCGGACAGCTGGAACTGACAGCCAGAAGCGGCAGAGACAAACCACTATAAATACCAGAGGAAATATCACAGAAGCGCTTCACAGGAGGCTCCCAAGCACTGAGGATGTCACCTAGACAAGGGACGAAACATCTGCAACACAAATTCCCAGCTCGGCAAACAGAACCACAACAACGAGCACCTGAGCTACAAATCTTCTCACAAACCTTGATCCCCTCTTTACCAGGCTGTGCCATTTTATTTCTCATTCTAACATATTCCCCCTAACAGCATTGCCAGTGGAAATCCAGCAAGTATAAAACTCTTTGCAGTAATTGATCATCTCATCCTCGAGAACTTAGTGCAAGAAGCCTAATCATGCGGTGAAATTTGGGGTGCTTGATTTGGAGCAGAAAATTATTGGAATCTGTTTTCACACCAATTTGCTGACCATCAAGGTTACTTGCCTTGATGTCATGCTGAATACCAGTGGAAAATGCGCTGAAGCCTCAGGGCCTCTATTGTCATGTGGATTGGACCCAAAATTGGTTCCCTCAGCAATTAACCTGATCTAACCAGTAAAGATGCTCATGTACTTGAGACATGTATGTCCCCATCGAAGGATATGCAAGAAAGCTTTACCAAGTGATCTGTGCCATCAGTGTAGTGGGTGGAGTCGCTCATATTCAAGCCCTTTCAAACCACCTTCTAACACCCTGTTGTGTGTGTCTGTGTGTGTGTGTCTTTGTGCGTGTGCGTGCGCATGTGTACATGTTAGAGCATTCTTGTGTCTGGAGACATGCTTCTCTTGTAACATGTTGAATCATTAAAACAGCTCTATCTTCAAACCAGCAGAAGTTCGGAGTTTCAGCTGTCACAATGGGTCAATTCCTGTTGCTTCAGTTATGGTGCTCTCTGTTCAGCTGGGCTAAAAATAAACTTGAGAGGGATCAGTAGATCCTAATTTTTAACAAACAAAAACTTGAATTTGTGTAGCACTTTCCACAATATCAGGATGCCCTTTGCAGCTAGATGAGTATTTTTGAAGTGCAGTTACAATTTTAAGGTAGGAAATGCAGCAGCAAATTTATGTGCAGAAAGATGCCGCGATATTAATGTGAAAATAGCCAATTTGTTTATATGAGAAAAAGATATTTGTCCAAGGCAGTCGGAAGGGCACTCCACTCTTCTTGAAGATAATGACCACAGGATCTTTTTAAGTTTAAAAAAATGCAAATGTAACCTCATTTCAACATGTGTAGCAATGGGATTTACCAACCTGGAGTTTAGGCTCAAA
This sequence comes from Chiloscyllium plagiosum, assembly GCF_004010195.1. NCBI lineage: Eukaryota > Metazoa > Chordata > Chondrichthyes > Orectolobiformes > Hemiscylliidae > Chiloscyllium > Chiloscyllium plagiosum. The sequence goes on along the minus strand of NC_057711.1, from coordinate 116,338,461 downwards.
TCTCTGCACTGGGACTTGAATCCACAACCCTTAGAGTGCAAGGCTGTTGTGTTACCCACTGAACCATGGCTGATGCCTGATAATTTTGACAAGGGAGTGGTGGGGTATTATTTGGTGGTTTGGCAAAGGAAGTAGCAGTTGATTGTGTACAGTGTTTCTGCCCTGCTTTATAATTATTTTTAAACCGTTTTTTAAAAAATGTTTGTCAGTACAATTAATATTCTGACAGAAACTGGCAATTATATTGACCCCAGCACCTCAGGCAACAAGTGCACATTTTTGAGGTGACATGTATCTTAGAGATACAGGATAATATAATATACTGTAACACAGTCCTGTACAGCGAGAGGACTGTCATATCTCTTGGGGGCTTACGTGCATGGTGTTATTGTCTGAGTTGTAAAGAGATATCATGATTAATGTATGTTGTGATTAGTTAATTACAGTGTTAATATTCTTGTGACATACAATATGATAAATAGGATGAATAGAGGTTAATTTTCTGATTGGTATGGTTTTGTTTTTGTCTACATGTTATGCTGAGTGATATGGATGACCATGTTCTTCCAGATAGTCTGATCAAAATCTCAGTGGATGACCTTGTGGTTAGAATTGTGGTTAAAACAGTCTTTAATGTTGTCTGAGCTGCTTCCATCACTGACGGCCTCTTGATCATCTTTGATTGTTAATCCTTCCAGTGATGATTAGACACTGCGACCATCCTGCACAATAACATGAATAACTCCATTTGTCGTCTTTTGGTATTATCTAAAAGATTGCTCATTCTCCCAAACTCATTCAGTATATCTCTGTTAGTTCTTTTTCCGATTTGATTGACCCGTAGGATCTTGCTTAATCATCGCCTTTTTAAGCTGTTGATTGACTTTCCTCCCTCTTTCCCAATACTCCAGGCTTCTTAGCCTTAATTCATTACAAACCAGACATCGCATTTGACTTTCTCTGTGATTTAGTCATTCTAATTTTGTATAGCTTATGGATGTTGACGCTGCTATATAAATCCTTTGTTCAGCATACCCCTAGGTGTTTAGGGGATAGCAGTGCATCCAGTCAAGATCCCTCAGTATTGTGTATGTGTTTTGGTCAAGTTGCTTCTTATTCTTGAAACTCCAGCTAATACAACCTAACCTAATCCATGCCTTCATAATAAAACAAAATGCTGTTCCAGGTATTAGTTCAGTAGACTTTCTCTGAACTGTCTCCAGTGTAACTACTGTATAACATCCCATACACAAAACCAGTATCATGTACAGAACTCCAGATGGGGTCTCACCAATGTTCTGTGTAACTGAATCATAACCTCCCCAAATTTGTATTCAATTCTGCTCACAACTTCTAATATTTGGAGAAGGTTTTCATGTTGCTTGTTGTAGCTGCATACTAATCTTCATGATTCAAACACTAGGACAGTCAGCTCCCTCTGCATTTCAGAGCTCTATAATCGTTCACTATTTAGATTCCTTTTTGTTTATTCTTCTAGACTGAATTGACAAACTCATATTTTTCCACATCTTTCACCATTTGCCAGATCTTTACCGATATACTTAAATTATTATATCCCTTTGTGGCCTCCGAAAGACCAGCGACTGACTCACATGGACATCTATTTCAAACCCACTGATTCCCACAACCACCTTGACTACACTTCATCCCAACCCCCACCCCTGTAAAAATGTGACTCCTTACTCCCAATTCCTCCCCCTCTGTTGAATCTGTTCCCAGGAGGAGCAATTCCACTCCAGAACACCCCAGATGTCCTCCTACTTCTAGGATTGTAATTTCCCCTCTCCTGTTATCAACAATGCCCTCAATCGCATCACCTCCATTTCCCACACGTCCGTCCTCGAACCCCATCCCCCGGATGCTGAAAGGATTGAGTTCCCGTCGCCCTCACATTCCACCCTACTATCCCCAAATCCACCATTTTTGTCAGCTACAGTCAAACCCCACCACCAAAAATAAATTTCCCTCTCCACCCCTGAGTGCATTCTGTAGGGACTGTTCCCTCTGCGTCTCCCTTGTTAGGTCCATACTCCCACCAACTCTCTCTCCACACCCAGCGCCTTCATCTTCCGCCCAGGTACAAAATCTGCGCCCACACCTCCCTCTCACCTTGGTTCAAGGCCCCAAAGGGTCATTCCAAATCCAGCAAAGATTTACTTGTATATTTACCAACCTCATTTATTGTATCAGGTGCTCTCAATGTGGTCTTCTCTACATCAGAGAGACCAAATGGAAACTTGTGGAATAGTTCAGGGGCCGTCTCTGGTCTATGTGCGTCAACCAACCCCACCTTCCTGTGGCTATCTTCTAAAACTCCTCCTCCCACTCCCCTGAGGACATATCTATTCCAGGCGTCCTCCACCGCTTACACAAGGCCACCCACAAACTGGAGGAGGAACATCTCATCTTCCACCTCGGGACTCTACAACCACCCGGCATGAACACTGAATACACCAGTTTCCAAATCCCCTCCCTCCCTCCCACCCTATCCCAGATCCAACCCTCCGACTTGGTTTCACTCTCTTGACCTGACCTACCTGTCCATCTTCCTTCCCACCTAGCCACTCCCACTTCCCATCACCCACCAATTGCCATCCCAAATATCTTTCCCGTAGCCTCTCCCGCATTTATTTATCAGCCCCCTACCCCCTCCTCAGTCCTGATGAAGGGTTAAGCCCAAAGTGTCGACTCTCTTGCTCCTCACATGCTGCCTGACTTGCTGTGCTTTTTCCAGTGCCACATTTCATTGACTCTGACTTCTCCAGCATCTGCAGCCCCTACTATCTCCTAGCCACTTCACAAGTTAGTAATACTTTTGTGACATCAGCAAATTTAGCAATCATGTATTTGGCATCATCCAAGTCATTTATAGAAACTGTAAAACATTGAGGCCCTGGCACTGATTCCTGTGAGCTTTAATCTTCTGCAATAGTCTTTGAAGTGACAGCTTATTAAATGCCATCTGGAAATCTAAATTCAGTATATCCACTTGTTCCCCTTTATCAATGCTGGGGAAGTTTTCAAAGGCAATTATTCAGAATAGAATTAGTAGTTACGTAGAAAAGATGGATTGACTAGAAAGAGTCAGTATAGATTTCTCAAGGGGAAATCACGTTTAAGTTGTTGGAGATTTTTTGATATGTGCCAGAAAGACTTGATCAGGTTAATCGTGATTTGGAGATGCCGGTGTTAGACTGGGGTGTACAAAGGTAAAAAATCACACAACATCAGGTTATAGTCCAACAGGTTTAATTGGAAGCACTAGCTTTCGGAGCACTGCTCCTTCATCAAAATCACCTGATGAAGGAGCAGCGCTTCGAAAGCTAGTGCTTCCAATTAAACCTGTTGGACTATAACCTGATGTTGTGTGATTTTTAACTTTGATCAGGGTAATGCTGTTGGTGTTGTATACAACGACTTTTAGAAGGTGTTTGATACAATGAAAGACAACAGACTTGAGGAGAATTATGGAGTATACAATAAAAGGGTCAGTACAAACATGGAAACAAAATTGGCTGAGTTATACAAAACAGAGGATGATGGTCAATAGCGTATTTTTAGCTGGAGGAAGATTTGTAGCAGAGTTCCCCAGGGGTTAGTATTGAGGCACCTGCTTTTTCTGATAGAGTCATTCAGCATGGAAACAACTCCTTCAGTCCAACCACGCCACGCTGACTATATTCCCAAACTACACTAGTCCAACCTGCCGGCACTTGGTTCATTTCCTTCCAAACCTTTCATATTCATGAACATATCCACATGTCTTTTGAACATTGTAATTGTACCTGTGTTCTTCACTTTCTCTGGCAGTTCAATCCACACACAAACCATTCTCTGTGTTAAAATATTTGCCCCTCATTTCCTTTTTAAATCTTACTCCTCTCATCTTAATAATATGCCACTTAGTTTTGAACTCCCCCACCCTAGGGAAAAGAAGCTTGTCATTCACCTTATCTATGGCCCTCATGATTTTATAAATCTTAATGAGGTCAACCCTCAACCTCTTACGATCCAGTGAAAAAAGTCCCAGCCTTTCCTGTCTATTTTTATATCTCAAACTTTACATTCCCGACAACATCCTGGTAAATCATTTCAGAATCCTCTCCAGTTTAATAATATCCTTCCTATAATAGGGCAACCAGAGCTACACACAGTATATTAATATATTAATGATCTATAGATCTATATTGAAATGTGCAGAGGACAATTTCAAAGTTTGCAGATGACACAAAACTTGAAAGAATTGTAAACAGTGCAAAACTCCAGAAGGACAGAGAGGCAAGTTGGTGGAGTGGGCAAGAGCAGGCAACGAATTGTGAGATGATGCATCTTGGTTGAAGAAAATTGAAAGAATTGTTCTCCTTATTAAGGGACCAATGAGCACAGATCATTGAATGTGGGTGGAGAGAACAGTTAAGTAAAGCTTACAGTATCCTTGGCTTTGTTAAAAGGGGTATAGTATATAAGAGCAAAGAGGTTATGTTAGACTTGTATAAGTCATTTGTTAGACCTCAGCTGGAGTGTTATGTATAGTTCTGGGTGTCACATTCTAGGAAGGATGTGAACACATTAGAGAAATGCAGAAGTGGTTTACAGGAATGAGGAACTTCAGTTCTGAGAGTGGATTGAAGAAGTTGTTTTCCTTGGAGAGAAGAAGGCTAAGAAAAGATTTTAGGGGTTTCCAAAATCATGAGTGAGCAGAATATTGTAGATGGGGAGAAAATTGAATAGCCAAGTTGCTTTTAAAATGGAAGAGGTGTTACATGTCTCAAAAAGTATTAAGGCAGATAGTCCCCATGTCCTGATGGGATCTATTCCAGAATATTGAGGGAGGCAAGACAACAAATTACTGGAGAATTGGCAGACATCTCTGTATCCTCTTTAGCCACCAGTGAGGTCCCAGAGGACTGGAGAATAGCCAATGTTGTCCTGGACAATCCTGGAAATTGCAGGCCTGTGAGTCTCACATTGATGGTAGGAAAATGATTGGAAAAGATTCTCAGAGACAGGATCTTGACAGAAGCAAATTGACTTATTAGTGATAGACAGCATGGTTTTGTGCAGGGGATATTGTGCCTCACTAACCTGATTAGGTTTTTGAGGAGAATACTTATCTGAAGTAGATTGATGAAGGAAAAGCAATTGTTGTTGTTGTCTACATGGACTTCTGTAAAGCCTTTGACAAGGTCCGTCATGGCAGACTGGTACAAAAGGTGAAGTCACATGGTAACAGGGTGAGCTGGGAAGATGGAAGCAGAACCAGCTTAGTCACAAGAGACACAGAGGGTTAACGGTGGAAGGATGCTTTTTAGAATGGAGGGTTGTGGCTAGTGGTGTTCCACAGGGATCACTGCTGTTTGTGATCTAAATAAATAATTTGGAGGAAAACATAGCTAGTTTAATTAGTAAGTTTGCGAATGATACAAAGATTGGAGTTACGGATAGTGAGGAGGATTGTCAGAGGTTACAGCAGGATATAGATAACTTGGAGGCATGGGCAGAAAAATGGCAGATGGAGTTTAATCCGGACAGCTGTGAGGTGATGCATTTCGAAAGGTCAAGTACAGGTAAAAATTATACAGTGAATGGCAGAACCCTTAGGGGTATTGATATGCAGAGAGATCTGGGTGTGCAGGTCCACAGATGACTGAAGGTGGCAGTGCAGGTAGAAAGGTAGTGAAGAAAGGTTTGTGGCATGCTTGCCTTCATTGGAGGGGGCATTGAGTATAAGGATAGACAAGTTATATTGCAGCTTTATAGAACTTTAATTAGGCCACACTTGGAATATTGTGTAAAGTTCTGATCACCACACTACCAGAAAGATGTGGATGCTTTGGAGAGGGTACAGAGAAGGTTTACCAGGATGTTGCTTGATTTGGAGGATTTTAACTATCAAGAAAGATTAGACAGACTGGGTTTGTTTTCACTGGAACACAGGAGGTTGAGGAGCGACTGATAGAAGTTTATAAGATTGCAAATGGCATGGATAGAGTGGAAAATATGAGGCTTTTTCCCCAGGGTGGGAAGGGTCAGTAACTGGAGGATGCAGATTCAAGATGCAAGGTGGAGGGATTTTTAAAAGAGATGTGTGAGGCAAGTTTTTCACATAAATGGTGATGAGTGTCTGGAACGTGCTACCAGAGGAGGTGGTGGAGGCAAAAAATCTGCAGATGGTGGAATCCAAAGTAGACAAGCAGGAGGCTCGAGGAGCATAGCAAGCCAGGCAGCATCAGGAGGTGGAGAAGTCGACGTTTCGGGTGTAACCCTTCTTCAGGTGGTGGAAGCAGGCACAACAGTAGCATTCAAGAAGCATCTGGATGAATACTTGAATAGAAAGGAACAAAGGGATTACGGATCCTGTAAGTGAAGACAGTTCTAGCATGGAAGGGTAAAATGTGTGGGCACAGGTGAGGAAGGCCGAAGGGCCGGTTCCTGTGGTGTATTGTTCTTTGTAAAATGTCCTAGTAAAGGAAAAAGAGCAAGAGAATGTAGATTTAGAGTAAAGTAGATGTAAAGTTAAATAAAGAAATACAGATGATGGAAATCTGAAATGAAAACAGAAATTGCTGAAGTATCTCAGCTGGTCCAGCAGCATCTGTGGAGAGAAAACAGAGTTAATGTTTTGAGTCCAATGACCCTGCTTTAAACTTCCGATTTAAAGTGAACTGCAAAAGAAGCAAAGGTGAAGTAGGAAAACTGTTTTTCACTGGGTGAGTGGTTAGGGTATGGAATGCACTACCTGCAGTTGTGGTGGAGGCAGGTTCAACTGAGGCAGTGAAGAGGGCATTGAATGATCATTTGGATGAAAATAATGTGCAAGGGTTTGGGGAAAACAACCAGAGATTGGCACTAGGTAATGATATTCATTTAATTAAGGCGGCACAGTGGCTCAGTGGTTAGCATAGCTGCCTCACAGCACCAGGTTCAAATCTAGCCTCAGGTGACTGTCTGTGTGGAGTTTGCACATTCTCCCCGTGTCTTCGTGGGTTTCCTCTGGGTGCTCCGGTTTTCTTCCACAAACCAAAGATGTGCAGGTGAGGGTGAATTTGCCATGCTAAGTTGTCCACCGTGTTCAGGGATGTGTGGATGCATTAGGTAAGAGTTAAATGTAGGGGAATGGGTCTGGATGAGTTACTGTTCAGGGGGTCAGTGTGAACCTGTTGGGTCGAATGGCCTGTTTCCACACTGTAGGGATTCTTAAAAAAATTTCTAATGAACACGTATTGGCATGCTGGACTGAATGACCTCATCTTGTGCCATAACACTGTGATTCTGTGAGCTGTAGCTTCCTCAAAGAATTTTAGTAAATTGGTTAAGTGAGATTTCTATGTTTATCTTTATTTTTCACAATATCATGTTGACTCTAGATCTGGCTGGATCAATCATATGTTTAATGTTTGCACTTTAGCTAAAGTAGTGGTCAATCACTGAATATAGCCACATGAGGCTACAATTACAATTGCATTTTAATGAAAGAGCATACGTTTATTACACGAAGAAAGAAAAGATTAATATTGTTTTATCTATATATAAAGTCTAGAGCAATCTGAGCAAGAACAATCAAAACAAAAATTCAGTCCTTTTCCCTGCAATAACTTTTGCACATTTTGAACCTAGGAAAGTATCTTCAGTTTAAGATTTCTTACCAACTGACTTTCTGAATATTCCCCCAGAGATATGTTTACGTAGGTTAACTCACTGACGCTTTCAAATCCTCCTCCTTGGACTACTGAAATAGCTTTTTCTCATCTCTAATGGCCTGGAGGATGCTTTCCAACCCTCATATCCTGGAGACTTCTACAAATCTAAAATTGCCCTTCTGTTCTGATTTCAATTCTTTGGAATTCCAGTTTTTAATCAGCCTGTGAGTGAGTGGGAATTTCAGTGAGACAGAGAGTTGGTGATGGGGTGAGGCATTGAGCAGCTCGTGAGTAGAAAGAGTTCGGATTTTTTAGCTAAAAGCTGGAATTATTTTATACAAGAAATCAACGATTACTTGAGTATATATGGTACGTGCAATAATACAGAGATGAAAACTGTACACACTACTCCAGGTGAGGTCTCAACAAAGCCCAGGAAAATTGTAACAACACTTTATTTTGTACTCTAATCCCCTTACAAAGCCTGATATGCTATTTGTCCTGAAAATGTGTTGTTGGAAAAGCACAGCAGGTCAGGCAGCATCCAAGGAACAGGAGAATCGACGTTTCGGCCATAAGGACTGAGACAAGGTGGGGGAGGGGAAATGAGGAAACTGGAGAAATCTGAGTTCATCCCTTGTGGTTGGAGGGTTCCTAGGCGGAAGATGAGGCGCTCTTCCTCCAACCATCGTGTTGCTATGGTCTGGCGATGTAGGAGGCAAAGGACCTGCATGTCCTTGGTGGAGTGGGAGGGGGAGTTGAAATGTTGAGCCATGGGGTGGTTGAGTTGGTTGGTCCGCATGTCCCAGAGGTGTTCTCTGAAACTAATTGCTTGCTGTGCCAGCATGCTTACTCTCTGTATTCTTTGCATAAGGTCCCTCTAAGCATCAATATGACCAAATTTCATGTCTATTGAATCATGCTTTTTGTTTTCTTCATGTCTAATTGAATAGTTCTACACTTTCCCAGAATATACCCCACCTGCCATGTTGTTGTCCACTCAATTCACCTGCCTGTACCTCTTTGCAGTTTCTTTGTGTCCTCCTCACAACTTGCATTCCCAAATTGCTTTGTCTTGTCAGCAAATCTAGATACGTCATCCATCATTTCTTCTAAGCCATAGATGTACCTATAGATGATAAATGGTGGAGGCTCCAGCATGGATCCTTGCAGCACTCCACTAGTCGCAGAAAATGTCCTATTTATCCCTTAAACCAATACAAGTCGGTACAAAGGACCCCATGTTCAGTATCCTCAACCATTTATCATCTATAGGTACAGCTATGGCTTAGAAGAAATGATGGAGATGATGTACTTCGGTTTGTTGACAAGACAAAGTAATTTGGGGACCCCACATTCAGTATCTCAAAGAAGAATCTTCTTAGAACAGCATATACTTGAGCCTACCAGACAGCATGCTCTACTGACCCTGTGAAGACACCATTAGGTAGCAGCAATCATAACCTGATTGAACTTTGAGGAGAATGGATACAAAATTAGTATTTAGAACTTTAAATAAAAGCATTAATGAGGGCATAAAAACATAATAAGCTCAAGTGAACTGGTGAATTAAAACATATTAGATAATTAGAGACTTAACATGGTAGATGCAGAAAGGTTTGTTTCCCCTTGTGGGAGAGTCTAGGACCAGACGGCATTATTTCAGAGTAGGGTGTGACCCGTTTAAGACAGAAATCAGGAAGCTTTCATTTTTCAGGAATTCTTTGCCACAGAGGGTTGTTGAGTCTGAGTCGTTAAGTATATCCAAGGCTGAGATGGACAGATTTTTAATCAGGAGGGGAACTAGCAGTTATTGGGGTAATGGCAGGAGTGTAGATTGAGAATAATCTGATCAGCTATGATCCTTCTTGCTGATTCCTCGCTCACTGCCTCTCCTGTTGCTGGACTCTCTTCCTTGGTCGGTGCAAGTGCTCAGGAGAAGCTCAGCAAGATGGAGGTAGTGATCAGAGTGAGCTGTGAGTCAAGATGCATGTATTGGTGGCTGTCCCACAAATACTAATTCTGTTCCTCGGTTGAGAGGATTGTCCCATGGTGAGGCTGAGTACATTTGGCCTGTATTCTCTGAAGTTTAGAAGAATGAACAGTGATTTTATTGAAAAATATAGGATTCTGAGGGGATTTGATGGGGAAGTAATTGAGAAGTTGTTTCCCCTAGCAAGGACATCTAGAAGTTGGGACATAGACAAAGGATAAGAAACCGATCATACAGACCTGAGATGATGAGAAATTTCTTCACTCAAAGGGGTTGTGAATCTTTGGAATTCTCTGCCTGTTGAGGCTTCCAGATTGAAACTTTATTGCTGGAACAGCACAGCAGGTCAGGCAGCATCCAGGGAACAGGAGATTCGACGTTTCGGGCACAGGCCCTTCTTCAGGAATGAGCAGAGAGTGTTCAGCAGGAGAAGATAAAAGGTAGGGAGGAGGGACTTGGAGGAGGGGAGTTGGAAATGTGATAGGTGGAAAGAGGTCAAGGTGAGGGTGATAGGTCGGAGTAGGGTGGAGGCGGAGAGGTCAAGAAGAAGACATTTCCAACTCCCCTCCTCCAAGTCCCTCCTCCCTACCTTTTATCTTCTCCTGCTGAACACTCTCTGCTCATTCCTGAAGAAGGGCCTGTGCCCGAAACGTCGAATCTCCTGTTCCCTGGATGCTGCCTGACCTGCTGTGCTGTTCCAGCAATAAAGTTTCAACTTTGATCTCCAGCATCTGCAGACCTCACTTTCTCCTCGAGGCTTCCAGATGGCCTATCATTGAATCCATTAAGATCAATAGACTCTTCCACTATGGAATCAAGTGATTAGGAAAGTGGATGGGGAAGTGGAGTTGAAAGCAAAGATCAGCCATATTTGTAGTAAGGTCTACTCCACCTATTTCTACTATCCACATGTGTCACTCAAAAGAAGATCCCTCCAACAGAGTAGCACATCCTCAGTGCATCTCCAAATGGGGACTCAGCAGAAGGTTTCTAAGAAGTTGAAGACAACAACCGGAGTGCTGTAAGGAAGGGAAGTCCAGGATTTGACCCAGTGACAATAAAGCTCAGGCAACTGCAGTGAAAATAACATGATCAAAATGTGTGTTTCTGTCCAAGACATCTGCCATCCTGGCTGAGATTTAGAGTGGTCCTCTGTTTTTATCCTTGCAGAGTCAAAATGTGAAATTCTGTACATACCACTGCTGTCAGAGTACTAAAACTGCAAAAGTAAAAGCAGTTCAGGGCAAAGGCTCCACTGGACATAGGCAGTAGATCCTGTAAATCAGTCAATTCAGTGTTGCCCGTTGAAATGCAATTGTTTCATTGACATGAAGAGAATGTTTTACATATTTTGATAACATTATTTTAGCTGCAGTTGCCTGAGCTTTACTGTCACTCGGTCAAATCCTGGACCTCCCTCCCTTACAACACTGTGGGTATTCCTACATCCCATGGATTACTGCAGTACACGATGCAACTGGTCATTACTGTCTCGAGGGTAATTAGGCATATGCAATAAATACCGGCCCAACCAGCAATCTCTTCACTAAATAAAGAAAAATGGACATTAGAAACGTTGCCTGTTTTCATCCTGAGGTCAGCTTACCTGCCACTATGCAGTCTACCACATCCTGGCTGCCTTTCACCATCTGTAAATCAGAACTCTTCCGAAACTCTGCTGCCTGTCCTATCCTGCATGAACCAACGTTGACTGTTACCCACTGTGCTCACTGACCTAAGTTGATTACCAGCTCAGAATTTAGATTCCTGCCTATATAGCCACTATAGGCTTATGCTTTCTCTGTAAGCTTCTCCCAGCCCTGCAACCCACCGAGATCTCTGCACTCCTTCACTTCTGACCTCACCTGCACCCCCAATTTTAATTGCTTCACTATTGAGTGGAATATCTCCTGATACTCCTTCTGTAGCTTTGTTTCAGGCTTTGTCTGATAGCATTCCAATGACAGGCCTTGGGATATTTTAGTGTGTTAAAGGCACTGTATAAATTGTGTTGTTATTGGAGGAGAAATGTGAATTGTCAGAATTTGAAGGGCAGCTTGCTTTCCTGTTGAGCTCACGGGGAAGACTGATGCCACTGACAACCATCACGGCAGTGATTACAAATCAAACCAAAATGACCATCCATCTGGACAAGCTTCAGGCCCTTTGTTGCATTTCCTTGAGTTTTTAGGATGTCTACATTTCATTCTGATGAGCTGTTCTCTCATCAGCGAGGCAGTCTGTGAAACATTAATTTACGACTGTGTACAGGGTCTGATTGTCTGAAGCTGCAGTAACCATCCATCCACAGATCTCCAACCTGATTCTCTTTCCCTGCCTTGAGGAGCACAGTAATATTGCTGTCTGAACTGTAATCTCCCTGCAGGGCCAGAATTCTACTTGAATCATTGGATCATGGAATTAAAGAAAAATATACTAGTCAGGAAAGACTACCCCTACCCATCTTTGAAATAATGTCGTGAAATATTTTACTCGCATCTACAAGTCGAACTGGTCTCTTAGAACAGTATAGCACAGGGACAAGTCCTGTGGCCCATCATGTCTGCATTGAATGTGATGCTACTCAAAACTAATCTTATCTGCCAGCACATGACATATATCCTTCTATTTTCTGCCCGCTCATGTGTCTTTCTACATGCCTTTATCTATCTTCCACCCCCCCGACAGTGTGCTCCAGGTACCTACCACCTTCTGTGTTTTAAAAAAAACTCACCTATTTCCTTTAAACTTTTCCCTCTTCACCTTAAGCCCTCTAATATTTGACATTTCCACACTGGGGAAAAGACTTTGCTATCATCTGTATCCATGCCCCTCATTGTTTTATATACATCTATCAGGTGACCCCTCCGCTTCCATCTCTCTGGAGAAAACAGTCCAGGTTTGTCCAACCTCTCCTTATAGCTCATACACTCCAATCCAGGCAACATCCTGGTAAACCTCTTTGGTGTCCTCTCTGAAGCCTCCACATCCTTCCGATAGTGTGGCGACCAGAACTGCGCACAGTGCTCTAAATGTGGCCTAAAGTCTAATACAGTTGCGACATGACTTGCCACCTTCCATATTCAATGCCCTGACTGATGGAGACAAGCACACTGTATGCCTTCATTGCCACCTTATTCACTTGTGTTGGCACTTGCAGGGAGTTATGGACCTGCACCCCAAAATCCCTCTGTACATCAAACACCTAAAGGTGCCGCCATTCATTTCCTATTGCATTTAACCTCCCAAAATGCAACACCTCCCACTTGTCCAGATTAAACTCCAGCTGCCATTTTTCTGCCCAATGTTCCAGTTGATCTATATCCAGTTGCATCCTTTGATATCCTCCCTCACTATCCACAACTCCTCCAATTTTCATGTTGCTTGCAAACTTACTAATCGGATTATCTACGTTTATGTTCAAATCGTTTATATATATATTACAACAACAGAAGTCCCAGTACTGATCTTTGCCGAATCCCATTGGTAACAGGCCTCCATTCAGAAAAACACCCATCCACAACTATCCTCTGTCTTTAATGACCAAGCCAATTTTGTATCCAAATTACCAATTTACTATGGATCCCATGTGACTAGACTTCTCACTTAATGTCTTGACTTAAGCTTCCATCTTTAACTGTGCAGCCTCCAGACAGTGCTTAATGATTTTTTTTTAAATGAGGGAAATGAGGCTGGAAAATAAAAAGTGGTGAATCGTGATTCTATTCATTTTCTGCCATACTGTCTCGGAGAGGAGATCAAGATGGTGATTTAACTTTGGAGGTTGGACAATGAGTTATTACTGAGCTGGTCGACTTTGACATGAGGGAGACACACGAGTATAATCTCATCTTGTAACCAATGGCCTTACTATCTCTCAATATGTGAGAGGGATTCAAATCCTGGGGAGGATGGCTGTCAGCTCTAACGCTGCACCCTGACCATCGTGAGGGAAATCAGCAGCTTTGTCTGGGGCTCAGAATTGTTTTTGAGCTGATTAATGTTTAGATGGGGATCTGATGTTAATGCTTTCCCCTTATTAGACTTAATATTCTCTCTTACGAGTACTAAACAGCCCCCGGACATTCGTGTTGGTCAAACGGCAAATGGTCTCGCCTTCAAGTAGGACATAGAAGCACAGGTGAGACTTCAAGCACATTATTACAGAACAATAATACCAGAAATGAAATATTTATAATGAAAGACTGAATGGGCTGGAGATGTCTTTTCTCCAATAGAAAGAAAGCTGAGGGGTGAACTGACAGGGACTTTGAATTTGAGGGGATTGGACAGGGATCTTTCCACTTGTGGGGAGGATGAAAACTAGGGTCATTAATTGTGAGATGAACACTGATGAATTCCAGAGGAATGTGAGAGTTCTTGGTCTTTGCCTAGAGGGTAGTGGAAATGTGGAACAACGCAGCAATTGCAACAAATAACAGATCGTTTTAAGGGGAAGCATAGGGAAAAAAGCATGAGAGGGAAAGGAATAGAAAGATGTGTTGTTTGGGTGAGTTGAAATAGTTGGGAGGAGGCTTGTGTGGAAAATGGTACCATTTTTAAAGTTTTTCCACAAGAAGTCAATTAAGGAAAAAAAACCTTTTTTACACAGTTTGGAGTGCACAGCTTGGAAGCATAGCAGAGGTGGATTCAGTTGAGGCATTCAAGATGGCATTAGGTGGGTATTTATATAGAAGCAAAGCTTAGATAGAAACAAGTAGCATTATGAGGGCAATAGAGATTGGCACTCAGTCAAAATGCTCAGAGACCCAGTGTAGACATGATGGGTTGAATGGCTTCCTTCTGTATTGTAATGATTCTGTGTATTATGAGGTCTGTCTCAATGCTCCCCATCAGCTTCTGTGAACCTGTTTCTAATTGTCCATTTTGCACTATTGTGTAGTGTGACCCTGTTTGGTCTACACATTGGTAGCTTTTAATCTTCTCCTGGAGTTAATACTTCCTCCCGAGTTCTGCCCCATGAGTACTTGTGATTCTGCATGTGCTGAAATTTTATAAAATGTGTTCTTGGATGGGAATGCCACTGGCGAGGCCAGGATTTATCGTCCATCCTTAATTGCACCTGAGGCGGTTTTAGTGGTCTGACGTCTTGAATTGCTGCAATATATTTGTTATAACTACACTCTCTGTGCAGCTAAAGAGGGTGTGCCAGACTTTTAACTTTATCTCCAGAATGCTGCTGGGAGCAGCAAGACTAAGGATATTAAAAACAATTGGGACTTTTCCCATTTACTTTGAACAACAGCAGCAATGTCTATTTATAGATTGACCTTAATGTAATGAAGTGTCCTGAGGTGCTCTGCAGGAACATTATAAAACAAAAGTTTGACACCAAGCCACACCGGGAGATATTTGATGTCTGGTCACGAGTGTCTCAATGGAGAAAAGTGAGGCGGAACGATAGTCGGGTGTAGGATTAATATTCCAGAGATTTGGGTTTAGGCAGCAGACGTTATGACTGGCAGTGGTGGAGTGATTACAACTGGGATGCCTAATAGACCAGAGAAATCTTGGGTCATGGGAGAAACCATTGAGTGATTTGAAAGAATGAATGTTAAAATCAAGACCGAGGCTGACCAGGAGCCAGAGTAGCTCAGTGAGCACAGGAATGACAGGGGAAACAGGATTGTGATTTGTGATACAGCCAGTGTGGTTTTGAATAATCTCAAGTTTATGGACACTAAAACCTGGGAGGTCAGCCTGGTGTACATTGGAATAGTCAAGTTTCATAGTAATAAATGAACAGATGAGGGATTTATTAAAGACAGTTACATTCATGTTTTATAGTTAGAATAAAAATGGAGAGGGAATAAAGACTCTTAAATAGGAAATCATCCTAAGTCTGCTTTCTGAGTATGTGTAGGAAGGGGGGAGCTGTGAAGTTGGATATTGTAGACTCTGGATGTCAGGTTTGAAGGTAGCAGGAGGGATAGCTGAAGGTAGAGGATTATGTATTGAAAGTTCTTGAAGCGTCCAACCAGATTTGGGAACCAGGTTTTCCAAGAATGTAACTTGGCTATGGTAGTGTGAGACTGATGTGGCATAGTGTGCCCTCCAGGCAGTGGGAAGTAGTTTAACCAAGTGCTGAAATGCATCTTGAGGACATTAGACAATAAGCCAAACCTCTGGTCTTTCAAATAGTTTGGGAAAACAAATATCAAAATATGAAATTGTCACATAATACTAGAGATTCTTATCAAATCATGTTACATCAATTCTGTTATTGGAAAGGGAACTTTAGCATAATCTGTTAAGATTGAGTTTGAGTGTTACAAAGATAGACAATCAAATGACACTCGCTCAAGTTGGGCTGCACTCATGGGAATGGCATTTCTGGAATGCCACTGGTCAGGGTTGAATAATGCCTGCGATAATGTTACGTTGATACCTTGAACCTTTGTTTATTTATCTTGGTGATCATGCAGAATTTTCAACATGCTGTCTTATTTGACGTTATACCTGTAGTTAGCTACTCCCCTAATTCGGTTGACGAGTTCATGACAAGGCCTATAATCCTCTGAGATCTCTGTGGTCCTTTAACACCTCTGGAGCATTTCCAGTTTTAATTGGATCTCTATTGACAGTCTGTGCCTTCAGCTGCCTGGGTCTTAAACTCTTGATCTCACTTCAGTGAGGAGAGCAGCATGGGATCTATGCCTGTGGACTGCAGGAAGTCTCTGGCCGTAAAGATTAAGTTTGGCTATTTTACAGGGTGGCCTATTTCTTCAAAGTTTTGTGGGAAAGGAAATAGTTTGCCATGGTGACACCACATCTGCAATAATGTGTGCAGTTTTGATCTCCTTACTTATGAAAAGGATAAACAGTAATTGCATGGGAAGCAGCACAGAGAAGATTCATGTGACCACCCCCCCCCGCCCCCGCGCAACACAAACACACACAGTCACTTGGGATGAAGGGCTTACCTTAGTCAGAAAGTTTGGGGTGGTTTAAAAGAATGAGAAGTGAACATATTGAAACTTACAAGATCCAGAGGGACTTGACAGGCGGTTAATGAGAAAATGTTTCCCCTTATAGGAGAAAGTAGCACTAGCGACCAACTTCAAAACTAAGGGATGTCACTTTTATGATGGAGGTGATGAGATTTTATTTTCTGAGGGTAATTAGTCTGTGTAATTCTCTTCCCCAGAGAGTACTGAAAGTGGGGTCATTGAATGGTTTTAAAGTTGTGGTCTTTGATTGACAAGGGAGACAGAGGGTGAGGCAAGCTAGTGGAAAAGATCACAATCCAATCAGCCATGATCTTACTGATGGAGCTGGATCAAGAAGTTTAATAGCCTACTCCTGCACCTAACATGTATGCAAATATTCTGTATCTTAAAACGGAACAGATCGGTAAGCATAAATCAGGACTTTATTTCTAGAGCAGTGTTCAGGATTTCAGCACATCCCAAAGCACTTTGCAACCAATGATGTATTTTCTGAAGTGTAGTCATTGTTGTAATGTAGGAAACACAACAACACAGAAAGTTGCCACAAACAGCAATGACCAGATAATCAGTTTCTCAGTGATATTGATTAAGGATAAATATTAGCCAAAATTCCCAGGAGAACTGCCCGGCTGCCTTTGATAGAATTATTTATATCCACCTAACTTTAGTGTCTCGTGTAGAACAGTAACTCTGGCAATGCAGTGCGTCCTCACTGTTGCACTGGGAGTGGCAACTTCAGTTTGTGTGTTCAAGTCTTTGGTGTAGGCCTTGACCCAGGATCTGTTGTCTTAGAGGCAAGAGAGGGTCAGCTGCCCTTCAGTTTGAGAATAACATCTACTCAGGGTTGCAGGTTTCTGCCGTGGATCATCATGAGATTGAAAAGACCAATTCTCAACCTGCGGTTGGGCACACTGGGCAAGATCGCTCACAAGGCACTCGGATCCGGAATACAGGATTTGCTTCCTGTGCTTTCCTTCTCTGCTGCCATTCTGCCCACATTAGCAAAATGTTTGGAATTAGTAGCGTAGTTTGATGTACAAATTGTTGCTATTTTGAATCATTAATCTGAATGTTGGACTGCTTCAAGGAGATCTTCAGGCCAAATGGCCTCTCTCAGCACAATAAGGATTCTGTGATTCAATGAGGACAGCTGCCTTGTACACTAGAACGCTTGTTGACTTCTTTGTAAAACATTCGTTGCTGCAATTTATCGAAGAGTGAACAAATGCAGCAGCTCTGGTGTTGGATCTCCTCTTCGATTGTGATCTTTTTTGGAGGTGGTTGACAAGGTATGGGAAGTGCTCAGAATATTCTAGCATCACTTCTTTGGCACATATGAGAGTTGGAACTTTTGACTGGCCTGGCCTGGATTGGAACATGAGTTTTGTATTGGTAGCAATCTAGTCTCTTGTATGTAGAATTGGTGAGACCGAAAGTGGCTAGCAATTATGGGGCAGAGTGGACAATGACACTGGCCACCTTGTATACCTTAGGTTATGTATGTCTGAGGTTCTCAGTTTAGTTTATGCACAGAGGTCTGGGTGCCGTTGGTGGGGTCTAGAGAGCTGATGGAGGAAAGATGTTGATAGTTCAGATTAAGTGATTAGAATGTGAGAATGGCTGAACAATGGTGTGTCTCCTGTCAGACTTGAAAGAGAAGATAGTCCCACTGAAGTGGGGACAGGGGACAGAGCATGTAACAGGTCAAGCTAAAAGAAAGAGGAGAATTGGGAGTTGATTCACAGCTTGAAGGTGTTGAATTCCATACTAAGTCTAGAAGCCTGGAAAGTGCCTAGTCTGAAGTTGGGATGATGCTCTTTCAGTTTGCGCTGTGTTTCATTGGAACACTGCAGCATGTCAAGGGTAGATAAGTGGGCATGCGAGCAGGTCGCTGTGTTAAAATGATTGACTATGGGAAGGTCAGTGTCCTGCTTGAGCACAGACTGGAGGTGTTCTGCAAAGCAGTTACCAATCTGCGTTTGGTGCCTTCAGTGTAGAGTAGGCCACAGTGGGTGCAGCAAATACAGTACATTGGAGGAGGAATAGGTGAAATGCTGCTTCACCTGGAAAGACTGTTTAGGTCCTTGGATGGTGAGCAGGGAGGAGGGGAAGAGGCAGGTGTGCAACTTCTGTGGTTACATGAGATGGGGGGTCAGGTGGGGAGTGGAGGGCTGCTCTTGGTGGTTGTGGAATGTTCCTGGAGGGAACAATCCCTGAGAAATGCAGATGGGGGATGAGGGGAAGATGCGTTGGGTGGTGGCATTCTGCTGGAGTTATCTGAAGTGGCAGAGAATAATATTTGAATGTAGAGGCTGGTGGGATGAAAAGTGAGGACATGGGAGACCAGTCACGGTGTTGTGAGTGATGGGAAGAGGCAAAGATGGAAGCACGGGTGATAGGTTAGATGCAGCTGAGAGCCCTGTCAACCACAGTGCATGTGAAACCACGGTCATGGAAGATGGCATCATCTGAACACATGCAACGTGGGTGAAGGAACTGGAAGTGTAGGATGGAGTCCTTGCAGATCGTGGGGTGTGACAAGCTGTAGTGAAGCTAGCTATGAGAATCAGTGGCTTTGTAGTGTATAATTTATTTGCTGGAGCAGTTTATTCCCTGAAATGGAAACCGAGAGGTCAAGGAACGGAAAGAAAGGGAAGTGTCGGAAATGGACAGTGAGAGTTATAGAAGGGTGGAAGTTGGAGGCCCAATGAACAAGTTTTCAAAGTCCTGGCAGGAACATGAAGCAGCACTGAAGCAGTTGTTGATGAACTATGTAAAGAGTTGTGGGAGGGAGCCAGTGTAGGACTGGAACAAGGATTTTTCCACATACCCCATAAAGAAGCAGGGCACAACACGGACCCAGGAGGGTGCCCATAGCCACTCCTTTGACTTGGCAGAAGTGAGATGAATTAAAGGAGAAATTGTTCAGTGAGAGAATAATTTCAGCTAGGCACAGGAGAGTGGGGTGGATGGGTAGTGTTCAGGTCTCTGATGGAGAAAGAAGCCAAGAGCTTGCAGACAGTCCTGGAGGGTGGGGTGGAGGTATAGTGGGGTTGGACATCTGAACAGGAAGCAGTTAGGGCCAAGGAATTGTATAGGGATTTGTTGGGACCACAGCTAGAGTATTGTGTGTTGTTTTGGTCTCCTTATCTCAGGAACGGTGTTCTAGTTATGAAGGGAGTGTAATGAGGATTTGTCAGACTGATTCCCGGGATGGCAGCACTGGCTTTTAAAGTCGAACTGTGGCATTAATAGCATCAGATCAGAATAGACTTTCTCCTCAAAATCTTAATTGGAGACAAGGATTGGTGGAGTGGCACATTGCTTACAGCCGAGCTGCAGGTGAAAGTCATGAGCCTTTCATTGGGGAGTTAAGGGCTCTTGTGGCACAGTGGGTGATCCGTCTACCCTTGGGGCCATGAGGCCTGTATTAGCAACCCACCTGACCCAGATGTGTATCATAACATCTCTGAACAAGTTATTTTCAAAAACAATGACAACTGGCAATCAAGATTGTATTCCAAATGGCAAAACCAGCTCCATGGATATGAAGGTTGCCCTCAGCCTCTGCTTTCCAGCAGAAGGTCCGTTGGGCGGCACGGTGGCTCAGTGGTTAACACTGCTGCCTTACAGCGCCAGGGTACCCGGGTTCGATTCTCACTTCGGGTGACTGTCTGTGTGGACTTTGCACATTCTCCCCATGTCTGCGTGGGTTTCCTCCGGGTGCTCCGGTTTCCTCCCACAGTCCAAAGATGTTAAATTGCCCGTAGTGTTAGGTGAAGGGGTAAATGTAGGGTTATGGATGGGTTGCACTTCGGCGGGTCGCCTGAGGCGGGAATTGAACTCGGGTCTCTGGCACTGTCAGGCAGCGGTGCTAACCACTATGCCACTGTGCCGCCCACTAATGTTCTAACATTCCAAGTTGCAAAATTTTGAGTTTTAATTCGAGAGAGGTGGTGATGCCAGTGGGTGTGGTTCCCCTGCCAGGTGAAAGTGAGACAACCTATTTTTACAGAATCTTCTTGAGCCCCATTTGGCTGAGCAGAGGGTATCCTGAAGAAGACTGCACAGCCACTGATGATGCTGCCCAAAGACACCTCTGTGTCAACATGTGGCCCCATCACCAATTCTTCATCTCCTGAGGACTTGGCAAATAGACTCAGGAAGAGGCCCTTGTGCAAATTTGGGGACCATTTGGGCATTGTGATTGTCCATGTGATCATTTTCAGGTTGGTGGTCTGATTTGGACAACATCACAGGAGATTGGTGAACTAGATTTAGTAGTTCTGTGTCTTCTGTGAAAAGGGCATAAAAATTAAATGGAAGTTTGCTGGCCATGTAGTCATGTTCGAACATGAGAGAAGCTTTCTCATGATTTCTTTTACACACTGGAGAATCAGAAGAGGGATATTGCCATGGAACCAGAGTTGTCTTATGGTCTAATGTTAGAGGTTAAACAAACAAGCCTCTCTCTCTAAGTCTATGGAGAAGATTCTCAATCAACTTCATTTCACCCTGTGCACTTTATGAAATACTCTTACCATTGTCCAATTGCAACACACTGCATGTCATTGAATACGCCTTGTCTGTGCAATGAAAGGGACCTTAATAAAGTTTTATTTGTCTAGACTGAAGTAACAGGTTTAGGTCAGAGGAAGAGGTTAATTAAAGAGATATGTTTACTGGCATTCTGTGCAGATAGGCACAATATTAAGACGATTATTGAATGTTAAAAGAAAGTTTTACTTTGCTTTACCCTTTATTTATGTGACCACTATAAGATAATATCACAATTTTGTGGTTTAGTAAAATGCTCTCAGTATTCTTAACAAATGCAATGCCAATTATTGTCAACTTCAAGTGCACAATATTGAAAGGATTTTTGAAATTCAAAACAAAATTTCTCCTTTGTTTTAAGATTTATTTCTGTTGGCCCATATGCTTTTAAATTAAAATATTAACGTTAATTGTTTTTTCTAATTGCTTCTATTGACATTTATAAGAGATATTGTTGATAATATGCACACTGCATAGTGTCAGCAAGCAATGCCTCATTTAAACAAGCTGTATTAATAAATTCAGCACGGTAGCCCAGCAGTTAGCACTGCTGCCTCACAGCACTAGGGACCCAGGTTCGATTCCAGCCTCGGGCACTGTCTGTTTTGAATTTGCCCATTCTGCCTGTGTGCCTGGCTTTCCTCTGGGTGCTTTGGTTCCTCCCATAATCACAAAGATGTGCAGGTTAGATTGATTGACCAGGGATGTGTGTGGACTCGTCATGGAAAATGCAGGGTTATAAGGTGGGGGTGTGTGAGTGTGGGTGGGACTTGTTGGGCTGAATGGCCTGTTTCCACACTGTAGGAGTTCTATTCAACAAAAAATGGCAATTGCTCTCACTAGATGATGGATTTTTTTCAAAAATCTATTCTGTTCACTAGTGATGACCTGACTCACTACCGCAGGGAATGGATGAGGCGACATATGTTTATGGGGAAGTTGGATAAACACATGAGGGAGAAAGCATTCAGAAGAATATGTTGATGGGGTCAAATTAAGTTGGGATGGGAGGGTATGGTTTGAAGCATAAGCACCAACACAGACCAGATGGTTTCTGTACTATAAATTTGATGTGATTCTGTGGATTTCTCTGAATGTTTATCTGATACTCCAGTGCTGACTGATG
The DNA here is from genome assembly GCF_004010195.1 of Chiloscyllium plagiosum. Taxonomy (NCBI): domain Eukaryota; kingdom Metazoa; phylum Chordata; class Chondrichthyes; order Orectolobiformes; family Hemiscylliidae; genus Chiloscyllium; species Chiloscyllium plagiosum. Next base: position 116,316,153 of record NC_057711.1, on the reverse strand, counting down.
ATGCATCTATTGTGAGGAAAATAGCAATTTCATTTATGATTTTATTGATAAAGGCACATATTAGATTTGATGAAAAACAAAAGGAGCATGGGTCCAAGATCTTTATTTTTATTGCCATTTTGAAAACTTTATGAAAAGCACTTTCATTTCCCTTCTGGGATTGCTTGATTAAAAGTCCTAATGCAGCAAGTTGTTGAGATCTGGAATGAACTGCCTGAAAGGTTGATAGAAACAGATTTAATGGCAAATTTCAATTCAGATTGAATAAATATATATTGTTAAAAAGGAAAATGATGCACGGCTAGAGGAAAAAGCAGGAATTAATTCTATAAATGTTTTTGAAAGTATGGGCAGAATGGAGTTTGTCTGTACTCTGGTTCTATGAGTTATGGAAGGGTTGGAATTGGTGGCTGGGACAAGGAGAGCAGAAAGTGACATTTGTGAATTTGAGGCTGACTTTACTGCAGTGATTGTAATGAGGTCAGTCAGGTAGACCTCATAGATTGGGAGCTCTCTTGTTGGGATTGTTAACCTGGTCCAATCAGGGAGCCCTGGCTGACTGGTATGAGTAGGAATGTCAGAGGTTCTGCTCACTCTGAGAGCTGGCTTGGAGGGAGCTGGGTCAGTGTGTAAATAAAGGGTGGTTTGGTGATGGGATACCATTCTCCGTGGAGTCATTTCAGTGGCGGCGAGCGAAAAGCATGCTCCTGAAGAAATTTGCTTCCAATGGTTGGCTTTGAGTTGAGGTCAGCATTTCTGGCATTATTCTGTTATTTGGGAAGCTTGACTTGTTCGATCCTGCTGTCAAATACTGGGCCCAGTGTGTGGAAGAAATGTGTTATGTTTTTCTGGGCAACCTTCTGATAGCTTGTGGACCTGCAGCTTTGTGGGTGATTAGGAACCTAACGTTTCCTGAGGTACACGATAATAAAACTTTCAAGAGTTGATGGATTTAGTTAAGGAAAATTATGACTCCAAGTCGCCTCCAATTCTGAGATGATATTGGTTTTACTCAGCAATTCGAGAATTAGGGGAATCTGTTCTGGGATTTTTGACAAGGTAAAGGTAACTGGCAGAGGCATGTGACTTTAGTATGACCATTAATGAGATGCTGAGAGACTATAGGATTAATGATGTAAACATGTGCAGTGCCTACTAGCTGAAGTCCACCTGGACTTCAAACAGGCACCACAACTGGCTTTTTCGTTGGAAGCTACGGTAAGTGCAGAGTATTCTGTTGGATATCCTCGCCAGGCCAACTGAGCTTAGGGAGCACGACTTGAGTGAAAGCTCACTCAGGGCATATCCTGAACAGAAGGACTCCAAAACCCCAAAACAAAGCCAAGCCTCTGCCTAATGGTTAAAATTTTCTTCAGGATCCAGGCCGGTAAAACGTTGTAGTCATATGGGTATGCGGACTCAGGATAGCAAAAGAATCTCACTGGACCTAATGGAGTAAGAGAACTCATAGACCAGTATCCAGGAGAGTGCACACCCTGGAGAGTCCACCTACAGCTGGTTTGGAACAGTTAAATTGGTAGCAATGTTCAAATCAAAACCAATCAAAATAAATGTCTGGTTAAATGGTCACCCGATTCTAATGGGGGTTGATAACAGTATAGCCATTACAGTGAACACAGAGCCAAAAAGCTCCCGCCCAAGCTTGATGGAGTGAAGTTGTGGAGAAAGATTCATCTAGATTGGCTCAATGTTTTTTGATTTGAAAATGGCTTCCTGAGCAAAGTCCTAATTAAATACCCAAACATTTTCCAGGAAGGTCTAGGGACTATCAAAGGAGCCAAGGACATATTGCATGTTGACCAGGAAGCAATTCATGATTCTACAAGGCCCACCCAATGCCATTTGCCTTACGGGTAAATGTAGAGGCAGAGGTCAGGAGGCTGAAAAGCGAAGGAATCATCAAACCAGTACAGTTTGTGGAATGGGCACCACTGGTTGTACCAACTGTGAAGTCTGATGGGTTGGTTTGCCTTTGTGAAAATTTTAAGCAAATGGTAAGCCTCTTTTCGTAGCTGGATAAATACCCAATGCCTCACATAGAGAAATTATACACAATGCTGGTAGGGAGGCTGTTCCTTCACAAAACGAGACATGAGGCATGCATATTTGCACTTACGGTTAGATGAGACTTAGAGAACTTGGACGTGGTTCTTAGACGTTACTCCTATGCGGGCATACACATTAGAAGGGAAGTATCTGTGTTCCAGGTACCCCAACTGACCTGATTGGGCTACAGAGTCACTAAGACTGGGTTACACCCATTGGAAGATACAGTGAGGGTGATCAAATGTGTCTTGGCTCCCACGTCAGTACCAGAGCACAAGTCTTACCTTGGCTGGTGGATTATTACAGACATTCCATACATAACCTGGCCTCCATCCTGGCACTTTTGCATCAACTCTTAAAAGAGGGTCTGCCTAGGAAATTGTCACTTAGTCAAACCATAGCTTTCAGGAAAGTGAAGAAACAGCTATCATCCTTGAAGGTGTTAGCAAGCTATGATCCCAAGCAAGTTCTGCTACTAACATGTGATGTTTCCCTGTACAAGGTAGTATTAGCTCATAGGTGTTGAGAATGTGTTGCTGGAAAAGCACAGCAGGTCAGGCAGCATCCGAGGAGCAGGAAAATCAACATTTCAGGCCAGAGCCCTTCATCAGGAATGGTTTCCTGATGAAGGGCTCTGGCTGGAAACGTTGATTCTCTTGCTCCTCGGATACTGCCTGACCTGCTGTGCTTTTCCAGCAACACAGTCTCAACTCTGATCTCCAGCATCTCCAGTCCTCACTGTCTCTCAACTCATAGGTGGCCCAATGGAGAGGAACGCCCAATAGCTTATGCATCTAGGACTTTGGCTGTCGCAGTGTGTTAATACGCCCAGATAGCGAAGGAAGGTTTGGCAGTCATATTTGGAGTCAGGAAGTTCCACCAATGTCTTTACAGATGTAAGTTTGTAATAATAATGAACAACAAATCCTGGCTAGGTCAGCTTAAAGCGAACAAGGCAATGCTGCCAATAGCTTCAGGCTGAATTCAGCAGTGGGGTCCAATACTAAACGCAAGCCGGAAAACAGTCTGGGAGGCCAAGTAGCAAATACAGATGCATTGAGCTGCTTCCCACTGGCAGATACACCACTGGTGGTACTGCCATTGGAAGTGTTGGTAGTGGTTTTAAATTTTTGGGATACACTTTGGGTCACAGCTGATAATATCAGACTTTGGATGCAGAAGATCCGGTCCTGACAAAACTGAAACAGCTGGAGGTGATGGGGGAAACCAAAGGGCCGCCACAATCAGAATTGAAACTCTTTTGGACCCAGAGAGAACAGATCACAGGAGAGGTTGGCATTTTATTATGGGGTGCAAGAGTGATTGTCCCGAGCAAAGGTCGCTGCCAGATACTGGCTGAACTCCACCGGAGTCATCCAGGAGTTTCCAAAATGAAGATGTTGGCGAGAAGTTATGTCTGGTGGCCAGGATTAGATGCAGACATAGCTGTGTTGGTGGGGCAGTACCCAGAGTGCCAACAAGGACAAATATTACTACCAGCAGCTCCCCCACGTTCATGGGAATGGCCAAGTAAACCCTGGACTTGGTTACACCTTGACTATGCAGGTCCTTTCATGGGCTCAATGTTCTTAATCATTATGAACACCAGCATAAAGTGGTTGGACATGCACAGAGTTCATTAATTAAACTTGGGGATGACAATAGTAAAACTGTGTGCGTCTTTTGTGATATAGAGACTCCTGGAAGTGTTGGTCACAGATAATGGGTCTCATTTACCAGCCGGGAATTTGAATATTTCTGAAAGTCAAATGGTTTTAACATATAAGTTCATCTGCTTACCATTCATCATCCAATGGTCTGGCAGAAAGAGCAGTCCAAACTTTGAAGGCAGGCTTAAAGAAACAGCCTATACCTTAACTAGATACCAAACTATCCTGGGTCCTCTTCGATTATAGGACCATCACTCATGCAACTACAGGGATAGCTCCACCAGAGTTGCTCATGGGGAGAAAACTCCACACCAGGTTACATCTGATCTTCCTGGATCTGGACGGGGAGGCTGAAACGGTATCAGGAACGCCAATGCTGGACACAGGACTCCGCTAAGGAAGAGAGACAGTTTACTTCAGAGGATGAAATTTGGTGTAGGAACCATGGGAATAGCCCTGCATGGGTAAGCGGCATGGTCAGTGTGAGCTCAGGTCCAGTGATGTTTACAGTTCAGGTAGGTGTGATGGTCCTGAACAAGCATATGGACCATATGAAAAGTGCAAACTCACAAATAGGGCAGGAGAAAAACGTGCGCAGGTCCCCGACTGCCTTTCCGACTGTGACAGAGCCTGTGGATTCACCCTCTCCATCGAACATTGAAGATACCTTGGAATCAGAGATGGACAGAGCAGATGTCGCAGCCTGGATGCTTTAGCCACCTGAAGAGGAGAATGAATTTCTGCTGAGGCCCTCTGGGCGTAAGATGCGAGCTACTGTGTGTTACACATTGCCTGTATTAGAGATAGAGTTGGAGAACCTAGTGCCAGAACACCGCAGGAGGAGCTACAAAAAAAAGAGCTGGCATATGTCCGCGGACTCCGAGGGAGAGGGATGTAGTGATTATAACGAGGTCAGTCAAATGGATCTCATAGAGTGTAAGTTCCCTAATTGGAGCTGTTAACCTGATCAAATCAGGGAGCCCTGGCTGACAGGTTCTGTTCACTCTGGGAGCTGGCAGAGGCGGGGATTGACCTCTGAACTGGCTGACCCACACAGTCAGTGTATTCATTACTGCTGTTGGTATTTCCTACTGAGGAGGCGAGTTTTCCTTTTTGTGTCTCCCCCTTGTTTCAGCTAGACTTTGTTTTGATTTCTTGTTTTTCTTTATTGTTTGTTGTGCTTTTTTTTCTGGGTTTTCTTTCTGTTTTTTTAAAAAAAGGAAAAGAACAGGAGTGTGAGAGGTTCTGTTCACTATGAGAGCTGCCTCTGAGGGAGCTAGATCAGTGTCAAGGACACTCCAATTGTAAGTAGAGGGTGACTAGGTGACAGGATATCAGCCTCTACAGAGTTATTTCATTTACACTTCACTCAATTTTTCTCTTGCCCCTTAGATACACCTTGAGGAGAGAGTGAGGTCTGCAGATGCTGGAGATCAGAGCTGAAAATGTGTTGCTGGAAAAGCGCAGCAGGTCAGGCAGCATCCAGGGAACAGGAGAATCGACGTTTCGGGCATTCCTGAAGAAGGGCTTATGCCCGAAACGTCGCTTCTCCTGTTCCCTGGATGCTGCCTGACCTGCTGCGCTTTTCCAGCAACACATTTTCAGCTCACCTTAGATACATCTTGCCAGTTACACTCTGATTAGTACTTTTTAACCATGGATTCAAAGAAGCAAATTGTCTTTTTCTGGGCCACACATTGAGTTTTGACAATACTACATGACCTGGAGCATCCATAGCAATTGTAACTTTACAAAGTACAGGTTCAGGGTAATTTGAGGCCAACTGTGCAGGTCAGAACAGTCCTTCAAAACAGTGAGCATCATTAGTTGAGATAAGCACTTTGGCACATCCTTAAAGGATCAAGATGCAATATAAATGTAGGTTTTCTATTTTTGGAAAGATAAGCTATAACAAAATAAACATTGACTGGAGATCCCTGTAACTTTAGCAGGAACACATCCTGCTACCATTAATCAACAAATTTCTTGCAAGTGGAATTGGAAAAAAGAACCCTTTCATGATCCCAAAAGGTTGTTTTGTTGGCTCATAAAGACTTTCCAGTTGGGATCAGTTGGCCTACATGTTTGAATGCACTCTATCACACTGCAAACTCTTGTGTCCTGATTGTCTGCCCTCTATTATACTGTGCCATGGTGAAAGAAAGTGTTACATTTTTATAGCACCTTTCACTACTTCACGTCATCTCAAAGTGCTTCAGACCCCATGGTATAGTATCAGAAATGTGGTCAGTGGTGAATACAGGAAATGTGGCAATCAGTTTGTGCAATTACCTCCCACGAGCACTAATGTGCCAATGACCCATAGCAAATTAAACCATTTGGCCCATCATGTCTGTACTTTTAAATAGATCCTAAAGTCCTAGGTCTCCTCCAGTGGTCCCCGCCATCACAGAGGCCACTGTTCAGCCAATTCGATTCTCTACAAGTGATATCAAAACATGGTTGGAGACACTAGATTCTGCAAAGACTATGTGCCCTGACAACATGCTGCCAATATTACTGAAGACCTGTGCTCCAGAACCTGCTGTACCCCTAGCCAAGCTGTTCCAGTACAGCTACAATACTGCCCATCTACCCATCAATGCGGAAAATTGTTCAGGTATGTGCTGTATACAAAAAGCAGGACAAATCCAACCCAGCCAGTTCCCACCCCAGAAGTCTACTCTCAATCATCAGTGATGGGAGGTGTCATCAGCAATGCTATCAAGCAGCACCTGCTCAACAATAATCAATAGCCATAAGTGAGATGCCAGAAGACTGCAGTTTGGCTAATGTGGTGCCACTATTTAAGAGAGGTGGTAAAGACAAGCCAGGGAACTATAAACCGGTGAGCCTGACATCGATGGTGGGCAAGTTGTTTGAGGGTATCCTGAGGGACAGGCTTTACACGTGTTTGGAAAGGCAAGGACTGATTAGGGATAGTCAGCATGCCTTTGTGCGTGGGAAATAACGTCTGACTAACTTGATTGAGTTTTTTGAAGAAGTAACAAAGAGGATTAACAAGGGCAGAGCATTGAATGTGATTTGTATGGTCTTCAGTAAGTCGTTCGCGGTTCCTCACGGTAAACTGGTTAGCAATGTTAGATCTCATGGAATACAGGGAGAACTAGCCATTTGAATACAGAACTGGCTCAAAAGTAGAAGACAGAGGGTGGCTGTGGTGGGTTGCTTTTCAGACTGGAGGCTTGTGACCAGTGGTGTGCCACAAGTATCAGTGCTGGGTCCACTGCTTTTCACCATTTATATAAATGAGTTGGATGTGAACATAGGAGGTACAGTTAGTAAGTTTGAAGATGACACCAAAATTGGAGGTGTAGTGAACAATGAAGAAGATTACCTCACAGTACAATGGGATCTTGATCACATGGGCCAATTGGCTGAGGAGTGGTAGATAGAGTTTAATTTAGATAAATGTGAGGTACTGCATTTTGGGAAAGCAAATCTTAGCAGGGCTTATACACTTAATGGTAAGGTCCTGGGGAGTGTTGCTGAACAAAGAGACCTTGGAGTACAGGTTCATAGTTCCTTGAAAGCGGAGTTGCAGGTAGGATAGTTAAGAAATTGTTTGGTATGCTTTCCTTTATTGGTCAGTGCATTGAGTATGGGATTGGGACGTCATGTTGCAGCTGTACAGGACATTGGTTAGGCTACTTTTGGAATACTCCGTGCAATTCCGTTCTCCCTGCTATTGGAAGGATGTTGTGAAACTTGAAAGGGTTCAGAAAAGATTTACAAGAATGTTGCCAGGTTGGAGGAATTGAGCCAAAGGGAGAGGCTGAATAGGGTGGAGCTGTTTTCCCTGGAGCGTCGGAGGCTGAGGGTTGACCGTACAGAGGTTTATAAAATCATGAGAGGCATGGATAGGGTGAATAGCCAAGGTCTTTTCCCTGGGGTGGGGGAATCCAAAACTATAGGTTTAAAGTGAGAAGGGAAAAGTTTAAAAGGGACCTAAGGGGCAACTTTTTCATGCAGAGAGGGTGGTGCATGTATGGAACGAGCTGCCAGAGGAAGTAGTGGAGGTGGGTACAATGACAACATTAAAAAGATAAAAATCACACAACACCAGGTTACACCAGCTCCAAAAGCTAGTGTGCTTCCAATTAAACCTGTTGGACTATAACCTGGTGTTGTGTGATTTTTAACTTTGTACACCCCTTTCCAAATTAAAAAGATAGGAAGGGATTAGAGGGATATGGGCTAAGTGCTGGCAAATGGAACTAGATTTATTTAGGATATCTGGTTGGCAAAGATGAGTTGGTCCAATAGGTCTGTTTCCATGCTTTATTTCTCTATGACTTTATAACCTGCTCAGTGACACCCAGTTTGGAGCCACTCAGCTCCTGACCTCATTACAGCCTTTTCTCAAACATGGACAAAAGAGCTGAATTCCAGAGGAGGGGTGAGAGTGAGAGCCCTTGACATCAAGGCATCAAGAAGCCCTGGCAAAGCATGAGTCAATGAATATTAAGGGTCAAGCTCACCACTGGTTGGAGTCACACCTGGCATATAGGAAGATGGTTGTAGTTGTTTTTGGTCAGTCATTCTGCTCTAGGACATCGCTGCAGGAATTCCTCGGGATAGTGTCCTAAGCTCAAACAACATCAGCTACTTCTATCATAAGGTCAGCATCCTGGGGATTACCATTGACCAGAAACTCAAATGGATTTGCCATTTAAAGGAAGGGGGGGAGGGTGGTAATGGCCTGGTAGTGTTATCATTAGACTATTAATTGAGACCCTGGTAATGTTCTGGTGATCTGTGTTCAAATCCTGCCATGGCAGATGGTGGAATTTGGATTCAATTTTAAAAACAATCTGGGATTAAGAGTCTTATGATAACCATGAGATAGTTGCTGGTCATTGGGAAAATCCATCTGGTTCAGTAATGTCCTTTTGGAAAGGACATCTGCCATTCTTACCTGGTCTGACCTGCATGTGACTCCAGACCCACAAAAATGGCATTGACTCTCGACTGCCCTCTGGGCAATAAATACTGGCCTAGCCAGTTACGTGCGCACCCCATCAATGAATAATGCAAAAGTAAATTCAGTGGCTACAAGAGCAGATCAGAGATCAGGATTACTGCAGGGAATAGCTCACCTCCTGACTTACCCTAAAGACTGCACACTATCTACAAGGCACAAGTCAAGAGTGTGATGGAATGCTCCCCACTTGTTTGGATGAGTACAACCCTAACAACAATCAAGAAGCTTTACACCATCCAGGGCAAAGCAGGGCATTTGATTGGCTCTTCCTCCATAAACAACACCACCGACACTCAGTAGAAGCAGTGTGTACTATCTACAAGATGCACTGCAGAAATTCACCAAAGATCCTCAGACAGCACCTCAGAGTACAACCCTCCCTCAGCCCAGGGACTCTCACTCAGTCCCTTCTAACTCAGTGAGTAGGGCTTTACATTGTACCATGGCTGGTAGTTTCACTGTCCGGTCAGTCCAGCTGACTTGAAGAAAAAAAACTAAAAGGAGTTCAGCTTTCTTTATATAAGTACGTTTGTAAGAGACAAATGCAATCCTTTAAGAGCAAACCTAAAGCGAGCAAATTTCCTGTTGCATTGCTCACAAAGCGTACAGAATGGCTTCTAATGCTTCTCGCCTTCCTGTTGCAGCTTAATGAGAGAGAAATGGACCTCTTTAATGTTAGTGTTGATCCCTCTCTGTGTCTTCTCAGCAGCTGTACCCTGTACTCTGTTCTGTTACCCTGCTCAGCTTGTACAGTATGATCTGCCTGTAAAGCGTATAAGACAACATTTTTCACTGTCCCTCAGTATGCATGATAGTAATAAATCAAATCAAAACTAGGGACGGGCAATAAATGCAGGCCCAGCCAATGACACCCGTGTCCCAGGAGTGAATCTAACTGAAGCTATTGAGTTACTGCTTCCCCAAAACTCCATAAGTGTTTTACCTCCTCCAAAGCCTATGAATAATGAATGAATTTGATCATAATGTACTAGTTAAAGGATAAATGACAGTCAAGCACCATAATACTTTTTCTAAGCTGTGGTCGTGTATCTTTTACATCCATTTGGGATGGGACTTTCCTTGAAATCTCAGTCAAAGGATGACATCTCAGACAGTGCAGCACTCCCTCAGGCAACAAAGAGGCCAACTTTGTAAACTTTTGGCATCTTCAGTGGGTCAAACAGGGTTGTCAGAAGTAGGGAGCGGGAATAGGCAATTCATCCCCTCAAGACTGCTCCACCTCATAATACAATCATGGCTGACCTAATTCTCAGCCTGAAATCCACTTCTGCGTGCATTGTGTTCTAGCACCGACACCCTTTGGTTTTGTTGCTGTCAAATGCTTTCAGGCTATCACAGAGGGTACATAGTTGCAGAACTACTGGAAAGCTGATCAGTGTTGCTCACCCAGGACAAAAGGCTCAGCAAGTTCTCAATGGAGAGTCGCTGTGTGGTGATAATTTTGCTCTAGCATTCCAGACGAAGAAATACCTCCAGTGGCAAATGGACAGTCTCTCTCAGACCTGTAAGGAGTTTGGTTTGACCATCAACATCAGACATGTCATGGACCAAGGACGTCGTCATACTGCCATCTCTCAGCATTGACCATGTAATGCTGGGGGTTGTTGATCGCCTTACATATTTAAGCTCCACGGTCGTCAGCAATCTGTCACTTGACGCTGAAATCAGTAAATGTAGCTGCAGCTGTTATGTCCAAGCTGAGTAGAAGAGTGCCTGACTCAGAACAACTAACTGTGAATTTACCAAGCCTGCATCTTTGATGAGAGCTGAACATCATGTGCTGGTCAGGAGAAAAGGCTTGATAATGGCTACCATTGCTAACTCAAAAATCTGCTTGGCACCTCCTTGGCAGGGCAAGGTCTCCAAATTGGAGGACCTGGATTGTGCTAATTCCACCAGCAAGCACTCATTGCTAAACCAATAATGTCCACACTGGTTTGGCTACACTCATCAGATCAATGATGGCTGGAAACCAAAGAGCTTCCAATGGTGAAATGGCCACAAGGTCATGACTTCTTGGGTGTCCATACCTCTGCTACAAGGAAGCCTATAGGTAAGACATGGCAGACATCAACACTAGGACTCATCGAGCTAGGTCACAGTCACTGGTGGCTATGAACTCTGCAGGCTGACTATTTGAAAGGGCATTGGAAGAGGTGAACAGAAACAAAGCTCAGCTGATTGAGAAGAGGACCCGGAGAAAACAGAGGCTGGTGAATCATGTATCATCGTCTTCCTCTGAAGCTGAAGCAGATGCAGAAGAGATTGTAATTCTGACCCACACCAAGCCATACTTAACACAGAGTCGACCACTATGGTGCAAACCGACTTCTCAATAGGTGCAAGGTCGCTATATATTTTAAGGTCAACATCTCAGAGAGTGCAACCCTCCCTGAGTCCAGGAGGTCTCGCTCAGACCCTTCTTACTTAGTGACACATACATTATACCATGTTCTGGTAGTTTCACTGTCAGACCAGTCTAGCTGACTTGAAGGGAAAAACTAAAGGGAGCGCAGTTTTCTTTTTACAAGTACATTTGTAAGAAGCAGAATGCAATACTTTAAAGAGCAAACCTTAAACAACTAAATTCCCTGTAGCATTGCTCTCAGACCATTCAAAGTATCTAGAACAGCTTCTCCTGCTTCTCACATTCTAATGAAAGAGAGAGAGAGAAAGGAGTACAAGGATTTGCTGACAGGATTAAATGAATTAGGGATTGAAGGAGCTCATTGAGGGCATTACCATTGCTTTGCACCATCCAAGATGAAGTATCCGACAAACATTCACCCCCTCCTCAATGGATACCCAGTAGCAGCAGTGTGTACTCCTATAAGAGTCAGCACCTTCCAAACCCACAACCACTTCCATCTAGAAGGACAAGGGCAGTAGATATATGGGAAGACCATCACTTGCAAGATCCTCTGCAAGCCATTCACTGTCCTGACTTGGAAATATATCACCATTCCTTCAGTGTCACTGGGTCAACGTCCTGGAATTCCCTCCCAAAGGGCATTTTGGGTCAACTTCTGGCATATGGACTGTCGCCTTTAATGAAGGCAGCCGACCACCACCTTCTCAAGGGGCACCTAGGGATAGGATATAAATCCCAGCCCAGCCAGCAACATCTACATGCCATGAATATTTTTTTAAAAAACGCTGGCATAAAGCCATTGGCTATAATTTTGTGCTGCACATTCTGTGAGATATAATGCTTCTCTGTCACTGAAATGCAAATAACTTACTCAGCTGGAAAAAAAAATGTAACAAAAGTATGTTACCTCTCGCCTCCATTGCAACCTCCCAAACCACCAACCACTATTGCAGCTTCTCTTCCTTCCACCCTTCTTGCAGCATTCTCTTGTGAGTTGTAGGTCTTCCAGCTGTGCTAGCATTTATTGCCCTTGGAAGGTGAGGGTGAGCTGCCTTCTTGAACCGCTGCAGTCCTTGGGCTACTCCCAATGTTGGGAAGAAGTTCCAGGATATTGACCCTGCGATACTGAGGGAATGGCAATATAATCCCAACTCAGGATGGTGTGCAACTTGGGTGGGAGCATGTCTTTCTAGATGATGAGAGATTGTGGATTTTTTTTTCCAGAGCTCAAAATACACCGGGCAAATGTATCCCACCAAAACTGCCTGAGAAAATTCAATCACTGACGTGTCCAATGGGAGAACAGCTGCCTGCAAGTAGAGAGGATTGAATTGCTTTCCCAATCACAGGCTGGTTCACTCGAACATTTGCTGTTATTAGTTTCTCGTCGTGACAACACTGACCCAAGTAGTGGCCTCGGACCAGGCTGGCAGGGTCTGGTGGCATGACCACCTCCAGAGGTCTGTTTTGTACCAACCTCTCAACCAGGACCTGCCGGTCCCTGTTGGAGAATCATGGTGTCATCCTCCCCTTCTCCGATTATCTTCAGAAAATACCATTGATCAAGCAAGATGGCTTCAGAATGCCAATGTGTACAGTGGCCGAGGTACCAGGGATACAGGTCTATTAGTGGATATCTGCATTTGTTCCAGAAACCTCATGTAGTAAAATAAGGATTGAATTGGATGTGAGAGCTGCCACAGATGTGGGGTAGGTAGGTAATGAGCCATATTCAGTAAGCATGAAATCTTAGTGCAAATCCCTCCAAAAATGTCATTGTAACTTGCACTTAATAAAATGAATGTACAATTCAGCCCATTGTATATCCCTTCCTAAAAGCTTTAATTAGTTAACAAGGGAACAGAAATTCAAGAAGTGGGTACAATGATGGAGGAGATTGCTGAATGAGGGCACAACATGGATATGGAGGGACTTAGTGACATTGATTTGGGTAAGTAATATTATTCTGTGAATGTATTTTCTAACCACACATTAGCTAGCTACTGGTGTGATGAATCAATCCTTCATTGTGTTAGCAGTCAGTAATATATATCATTGCTGAGATGACGAACGACCCAATTCGGTGTCCAAGACTGAGGCTTTATCCCTAGCCATGATTTAAAATAGTATTTCCTTATTATTATTAATTCCTTCTCCCATAATCTGTTATTTTGACCTTGTCTGTTCCTAAGCCAGTTACTGTGTATCATAGATTTTCATTAAGATGAGAAGCTAGATGCTTCCACAAATATTGAAATATTGTGTCTAGTCCATTACGTCTGTGACCTACATCTGTCAAAGTTTATATATGTTCGTCCCTGTCTCAGTGTCTCTGTATCTGAGTATCTTGTTCATATCTCTGACTGTGTGTTTATGTGTGAATACTTTTGAATGTATGCTGTGTTTGTATATATGGGCCTGTATTATCTGTTTTGGTGCATGTATGTGTGTTGTGTATATGTGCCCATCGTATATGCATACATCTGAAAATATATTTATAAACACACACACACACACACACACACACACACACACACACACACACACACACACACACACACACGTACGTTTGTGTGTGCTGGGTTGTTGGTTTTGTTTGGAAGTATTCCCCTATTAGATTAGATTACAGAGTGTGGAAACAGGCCCTTCGGCCCAACAAGTCCACACCGACCCGCCGAAGCGCAACCCACCCATACGCTTACATTTACCCCTTACCTAACACTACGGGCAATTTAGCATGGCCAATTCACCTGACCTGCACATCTTTGGACTGTGGGAGGAAACCGGAGCACCCGGAGGAAACCCACGCAGACACGGGTAGAACGTGCAAACTCCACACAGTCAGTCGCCTGAGGCGGGAATTGAACCCGGGTCTCCGGCGCTGTGAGGCAGCAGTGCTAACCACTGTGCCACCGTGCCGCCCACCCGGAAGTCGAGAAGAGAGCACCTCCCAGTCTGGATTGAATTCGATGATCAAATGACTGTGGTTCAGATCAGGACAAAGGGTTGATGGTAATAGCTGTCAGTGACCATTGACATGCTGACAGTCAGTTTGAAATTCTGATGGTTATCATTTGTGATGAGACGATAAATGTGCATTTAACCAATGCTTAGGACAGCTGCTCCTCAGAAAGATGGATAGGTGCTAGGAAAACTAGGGGCTGCAATCAGAGTATGAAAATGTATGTATGCATTAAGTATGTCTAAACTGTTTATCAAGTTATGATGCATTTACTCCAAACATTCTCTCAATATATATTATCAATTTTATCTGCTGGGAATGTCAACAGTTCTGATTATAATGGATGCAAAAGCAGAGCATTTGGAAATACTGTTATCATTTGGCCATGCTATTACCAACCAGAGTCAGCACAACTTCCTGAAAGGGAAATCATGCCTGACTAATTTGTTAGAATTATTTGAGCAAGTAACAAGCAGTATAGATAAAGGAGAGTCATTAGATGTAATATATTTGATTTTGAAAAGGTATCTAAAAAGGTACATAGAACGTTACAGCCCTCAACGTTATGCCAACCTGCAAAATTAATCTGATGCCCATCTAACCTACACTGTTCCATTATTATCCATATGTAGGTCCAATGCCCATTTAAATGCCCTTATTGTTGCACGTCTACTACTGTTACAGGCATGCCATTCCATGCACCTACTATTCTGAGTAATGCACATTAGGTAGTGCACATAAAGCCCCTAATTAAAGTAAAAACCCATGGTGTTAGAGGAAGTGTATTGGCATAGGTAGAAAATGGGCTAACTACTAGAAGACAGAGTTGGAAAAAGAGGAACATGTTTTGGATGGAAGCCTGTAACTAGTGGAGCATCAAAGGAATCGGTGCTGGGGCTACACTTATTTGCAATATATATGAATGATTTAGATGAAGGATGTGAGTGTACTGTCACTTGGTTTGCAGATGACACTAAAATAGGTGGGAAGACAAGTGGTGAGGATGCTACAGAAAGTGTACAGAGGATAAGCAAGTGATGGAGTGAGTGGGCAAGAACTTAGCTGTGGAATATAATGAAGACAATGTGACGTTAGATTAGATTTCGTACAGTGTGGGCCCTTTGGCCCAACAAGTCCACAGAGTAACCCACCCAGACCCATTCCCCCCGCAAATTTACTAATGCACCTAACGCTATGGGCAATTTAGCATGGCCAATCCACCTAACGTGGGCCTCCCACAGTCCAAAGATGTGCAGGTCAGGTGAATTGGCCATACTAAATTGCCCATAGTGTTAGGTGCATTAGTCAGAGGGAAATGGGTCTGGATGGGTTACTCTTTGGAGGGTCGGTATGGACTTGTTGGGCGAAAGGGCCTGTTTTCGCACTGTAGGGAATCTAATGTAATCTAATAATCTAATCTTTGGACTGTGGGAGGAAACCGGAGCACCCGGAGAAAACCTATGCAGACATGGGGCGAATGTGCAAACTCCACACAGACAGACATCCGAGGCAGGGATCGAACCTGGGTACCTGATGCTGTGAGGCTGCAGTGCTAACCACTGAGCCAACGGGCTGCCCACGTTATGGTTATGTAATAACCTTTTCTTATATCAATAAGATTATAGGAAACTATATGTTATTTAATTGAGAAAGGACTTCAGAAAGCTGAGCTCAGAGACATTTGGCATTCCTAGTGCATAAATCACAAAAAGCTAGCATCCAAGTTCAGTAGGTAATAGGGAAGGCAAATGAGATGTTGGCTTTTTTCCAAAGGGAATGGAGTGTAAAATTTGTGGTGTGGAAACCAGCAGCATTGCCTATTTGGAGATTGAACCCATGACATTGACAGTATTAGCAGAAAAGACAGGGTAGATAAGGATAAACTATTTGTACTGACTGGGGTTTCTAGAACTAGGGGCCTCAATCTAACAATTAGGGCCAGACTGTTCAGGAAATATGAAGCACTTCTAAATATGAAGGGTGGTAGATGTTTGGAGCTCTCGTCCACAAACACCAGTTGATACAGGATTAGCTGTTAGTCTTAAATCTGATGGGTGCATATTCATTAAGCAAAGGTATTAGGGATATGGGCCAAAGGAAGGTATTTGGAGTTTGGCCTTCGATGAGCCATGATCTTATTGAATGGTAGCAGAACAAGCTGGAGATGCAGAACAGGCCCATTCCTGTTTCCTAAAATAGATAAGTCTTGCTAAAACTATATAAGGCACTAATTAGACCACAACTAGAATATTGTTTTGGTCCCCTTACCTCAGGAAGGATATATTGGCATTGGAGGCAGTCCAGAGAAAGTTCACTACTAGGTATGGACTGACTCTCTTATGTGGAGAGGTTGAGTGAGTTGGGTTTCGAATAATGACAGGTGATCTTATTGGAACATTAAGGATTCTTAGGAGATTTGACAGGATAGAAATGGGGAGGTTGGTTCCCCTTGTGGAAGAGTCCAGAACGAGAGGACATAGTCTCTGGGTTCGGGGTTGTCCATTTAAGACAGGAATAGAAAGGAACTTCTCTGAAGCTTCTGAAACTGTAGAATTCTCTATCAAAGAGAAGTGTGGAAATTATGTCCTTAACTCTGTTCAAGGCTGAGGCATATTTTTAATCCCATGATTCTCTCATTGATTATGTGGAAAAAACAAGAAGGTGTAGGTGAGGATTATCAGATCAGCTATGATCTCACAAAATGTCAGCGCAGACTTGATGGGCCAGATAGTCTACTTCTGCTCCAATGTTTTATAGTCTTAGAGCCTATGGTCAGCATCTGGCTTTTCCTCATTGCCCCAACTCTCATGTTTATCCATTACTAATTTGTCTTAAAAGTTTCTATGCTATTTGCCTCAACTGTGCCTTGGTGTAGCAAGTTCTCACCATTCACTCGGCAGAGAAATGTCTCCTGAATTTCTCATTGGAATTAATAGTTATTCATTTTTGGCTGGCGTTGCTGGCTGGGCTAGCAATACCCTGCAGAGGGTATTGGTGAGTTGCCTTCTTGATCCGTTGCAGTAAGTAGACCCACAATACTGCTAGGGAGAGTCTTCCAGGATGTTGACCCAGTGCCCCTGAAGTAACAGTGTTATATTTCCAATTCAGGATGGTGAGTAGCTTGGAGGGTATCTTAATGGTTCTTCTCGATGGAAGTGGTCATGGCTTTGGAAGATGTTGTCGAAGGAGCTTTGGTGAATTGTTAACCTGAAATTTATGACTCTTAGTTCTGGTTTTTCCCCACAATTGGAAACATGATCTATATTCCCACTATTTCTGAGCTTGTAAAGATGTTTAGCAGTCTCCACTGTTGAAATGTAGAGTGCCCATCCTGCTGTTCTCTTGCAGACAGCTGTCCCCCTTACTGAAATATGTGAACTTCTGAATTGTTTTGTGTGAGAATGATGATGGAGAAGCCCTTTGTTCATTGATGTCTTCTCTTGTTCCAGGTAAACCTGTTCATCCTACTGTCCGTTGTCTGTGTCCTGCTGAACTTGGCTGGATTCGTTCTCTCATGCCAGAGCGCTCAGTTTGTGTCTGGCATCGTGGACTGTGAGCTGGTGAGTGTGATAGAGTTGATATTCTTATTGATTAGCAATAGAGTGGCGGTTGAGGTTGATGATGACAGACTTTGCTAACAGAATCAGCTATTTGGAATTATGTGAATTGTTAAAGTTTACCTTTGAAGAACTAGAAGTTGTCTTCGTAGTTAGCAATTGTCTGATTCCTCCATCAATCGTAGACCAAGCATAGAATTACATTGCACAGGAGACCATTCAGCCCATCTTGCCTGGGCTGCTGATTATGTTACACAGTAGCCTCCTCTGTTCCTACATAAACATTTCAGCACATCCTTCCATTATTTTATCTCTCACATGTTTAACTTTGAAAGAGTTATTCAATCTGTCCCACTCCCCAGCTTGTTTCCCATAGCTCCATATGTTCTGTTTGAAAGTTACTTCCACTGCCCTCTCAGGCACTGTATTCCAGACTTCACAACTCATTGCATGAAAAAGAATTCCCCTTTTTTGTATCAGTTATCTTTACTCTGTTCTTTGTTTACCAATGCTCCTGGAAGTCGACACAGTTCCATGTTTACAATACCAAAATTCAACATGATTTCAAATACATCTATTACAACACAAATATATCTAAGGGTGGGATGGTGGCACAGTGACTCAATGGTTAGCACTGCTGCCTTACTGTGCCAGGGACCCCTTAGGTGACTGTATGGAGTTTGCACATTCTTCCCGTGTGTGTGTGTGGGTTTCCTCTGAGTGCTCCAGTTTCCTCCCACAGTCCGAAAATGTGCATGCGAGGTGGAATGACCATGTTAAATGGCCCATAGTATCTAGGGATGTGTTGGCCATGGGAAATGCAGGGTTGTGGGGATAATGGTAGGGGAGTGGGTCTGAGTGGGATGCTCTTCAGAGGGTCAGTGTGGACTCAATGGGCTGAATGGTCTGCTTTCACACTGTCAGGATTGTATGATTCTATTATATCTTCCCTTAAACTTTGAAAGAAAACCAGGATCAATCCACATGAGTGCTGAACAAAAGGAGAGGGATTGAATGATTTTTTTTTAGCAGGATATTAAGCCATTTTGCTCACATCTTTCTACTTGTGTCATGTCATCCATTGATTCTAATTGAGAGTGGGTGGCATGTTTCATCTCGGGAAGTCCTACTGTAGTTAACACTGGCTTTCTGTGAAGGAGGTGATTAATCTATCTCCAGTTTTCTATTTGTGACTCCTACCTTTAAAGAATGTGACAAGCTTTGCATATTACAATACACTTTCATAATCTCACAATGTCTCAAGGTGTTTCACCACCAAAGGAGGACATTTTGAAGTGTAGTGACTTTACACACAGCAAGATCCCACAAACAGCATTGTACAAAAGATCAAATAATGTGTTTATTTGTGATGTGGCTTGGCCCAAGTATTCACGGAGAACTGCCTTGCTCTCCTTTGAAGTAGTGCAATGGAACCTTTTTATTTGCGAGGGCAGAACTGGCCTTTGTTTTAACCTTGAAATAGATAAATGAGAGGTTTGATGCCTGGTCCAAAGATTACATTTTATACTAAAATCAGCCCTCTTTCATCCTTTGCTGGTGTCACCATCAAGACTTCTCACTAGGAGCATACCGTCACAGAACTACTTTTCCTTTTGAACAGAATGTGATCTTGAGAGTGCTTGTTAATGACTCATCCATTCTTTTAGTAAGAGTTCCAAACTGGAGCGAGCACTGCCTCTAACCACGTACTTTTAGATGCATAAGCTCAATGTGAGAGGCTTCATGACTCCTGCAAAAACTAAAAATATATCAAGTGTTTTAGAACGCCTGTCCCTGGGGAGGAAGAGAACAGGATTTGAACTCTGCTACACCTCGTAAGGTTTTACTTGACATTACAACAACTTGCATTTATTGTATTTCCTTTGACATCTTAGAGCATTTCTATATATTTCACAGCAGCAGCATCAAATAACATTTGACACCTAAGCCACAAAATGTAATATTAGGCCATATAGGGGAGGTGTTGGCTTAGTTGTAATCTAGAGATGCAGGTCATGTTCTGGGTACCTGGGTTCGAATCCCACCATGGCAGATAGTGGAATTTGAATTCAGTAAAAAAAAAAATCTGGAATTAAGAATCTAATTGTTGATTCACTTTTGCCCAATAGGAAAGGAGACTTTCTTCCTTACCTGGTCTGGCCTACATGTGACTCCAGACCCACAACAAAGTGGTTGATGCTTAACTGCCCTCTAGCCAATTAGTGATGGGCAGTGAACGCTGACCCAGCCTCACCCCGTGAATGAGTGAAACAAAAAGTGACTAAAAATTTCTTCAGGAGGTTGGTTTTAGGGAGTAACAGACATTGAGGACATTTGTGGGATATTCCAGAGTTTATGGAGTCAGTCGGTGAAGCCACTTCAACCAGTGGCAGAGTGATTAAAATCCGGGATGAGCAAGAGACCAGAATTAGGGGAGCACAAAGATATTAAAGGGAAGTGCGATGGGATGAGATATAAAGAGCAAGTCCATTGACGAGCTTGCAGACAAGAAGTGAAATTTAAAATGGAAGTACTATCAGACTGGGAGCCTTTGTAAGCCAAAGGATTTGGAATCACAATGGGCATTGTTTTCTGGTTGACGTTTGTTTTGTCACAAATTGAATGCTGTAGGGAAATTGGTCAGTGCTGGAGAAACTCAGCAGGTCTGACAGCATCTGGAGAAAACATTCACTCTAGTTCTCTCTCCTGAGATGCTGCCAAACTTGATCAATTTCTTCAGCACTTCTAAAATTTCAGATCTTCAGCATCGCAGTATTTTGCTTTTGTTAAAATAGATCGGAGAATGGCATTGCTGTTTCATGAATGGTCCCAGTCGACCTTTGGGGGAAATGTACCACCCGGCTTTTTCACCTTTGGGACTTCAGTTGGAGTCTTTCATCAGTAAATGCCCATTCCTTCCTCCTGCATAGGGAACAGTAAAAGTCACAATGAAATGCAGAGCATCCTACAAGCATTGTGCTTCACCGCACTCTGTTCTCGCTGTAATCACAATGAAACCTAGGAATGCAGGCATTAACACCATCTGCAACATAACTCCTCAGTCAGAGCCATCAAACTCCAGATATTTGACCTCACGGTCACCTCCGGTGAACAACTGTTATCCCAAATCTCGGAGTGTGCTCACAGCTGTTTGACAGGCGTGTGTGTGTGTAGCACCCACACAGTTGCTGATAGATCTGAGCACAGAATATAAATCTTCTCAACCTCACTAAATTCACCTCAGTTTAAAAACTAGGTTCTGCATTGCAGACAAAGGATTTTTGAACGAAGTGTAGTATTTGAAATTTAAACTTAAAAACATTCCTGTGGCAAAATACACTATCTCTTTACATCACAGCCAATGACGGGATGGAGAGAGAAACACAGTAAACACTTTATACACAGCAAGATCCCACTGACCACACCTTCTGTTCTTCTTTATAATATTGATTTAGGGATAAATATTGTTTAGGAAATTAGGAAGAGCTCAGTCACTCTTCCTTAAACTAATAGGTATTGTGCAGGACTCTGGGACAAACTCTTTTCCTTTTTTTCTTTGAAATAGAGACCATGGATTATTTAACATTCAACTTAATATTTAATTTATCAGCCCCAGTAACTCCTTTACAGACATCTTGCCTGTACCAATGAATAAATTCTGAGTTTGAGGAGAAGTATGAAATGAGTCTCGTGTAGTTTATCAGGCAATGAAAAATAGTTAGTCAGACATTCAGCTTAATATAATCAGTGTAGAATTGTTTTTAAAGGTCCTTACACGGGGATTCCATACAGAGTATCAATTCCCTTATAGGTTAGTCGTCATTTGTCAATTTGATTTGCTTTTAATAATGGGGCGGCACAGTGGATAGCACTGCTGCCTCAGGCGACTCTCTGTGCGGAGTTTGCACATTCTCTCCGTGTCTGCGTGGGTTTCCTCCGGGTGCTCCGGTTTCCTCCCACAATCCAAAAATGTGCAGGTTAAGTGAATTGGCCATTCTAAATTGCTCATAGTGTTAGGTGAAGAGGTAAATGTAGGGTAATGGGTCTGGATGGGTTGTGCTTTGGCAGGTTGGTGTGGACTTGTTGGGCCGAAGGGCCTGTTTCCATACTGTTAGTAATCTAGTCTTAACTAAGGTTGTTGTTAATATCACTCTGCCACTTTTAAGATCCAGTAAGAATCTATGAAGCTACAAAAGTGGAACTTAAGAAATACTTTGCAGAATTAAGAGACTGTGGCACAGGTGAAAGCCTTCCACACCTTTTATAATTGTATGTCATTCTGTGAGATCATCCGAAGTACTTTTATACATCTCAAAGCTTGTTAAGTTTTTGTGAACAAAAATCCATTGCCCTCCAATTTAAAGTTAACAATTAATTCCGAATCAGTTGCCATTTGTCAAGGAGAGTTCCAAAACTTTTATCACCATTTATGTGTGACAAGTTTCTGAATTTCATTCCTAAAAGACCATAATACATAGGAGCAGAATTAGGCCATTTGGCCCATTGACACTGCTCTGCCATTTGATCATGGCTGATATGTTCCTCAACCCCATTCTCCTACCTTCTCCCCATTACCCTTGATCCCTTTACTAATGAAGAACCAATCTATCTCTGTCTTAAATATACTCTATGACTTGGCCTCCACAGCCTTCCGCAGCAATGAGTTCCAAAGAATAACCAGCCTCTGGCTGAAGAGATTCTTCCTCATATCAGTTCTCAAGGGTCGTTCCTTCAATCTGAGGCTGTGCCCTACTAGTGGAAACATCTTCTCCATTTCCATTCTATCCAGGCCTCTCAGTATTCTGGAAATTTCAATGAGATTCACCCATATCCTTCTAGACTCCATCAAGTACAGATCCACAGTCCTCAACTGCTCCTCATAAGATGAGCCCTTTATACCTGGGCAATTCTTGTAAACCTCCTCTAAACTCCTTCCAACACCACCATATCCTTTCTAATATATAAGGCCCTAAACCATTCGCAGTGTTCTAAATGAGGTCTGACCAAAGCCTTTTACAGCCTCAGAATTACATTCCTGTTCTTGTATTCTAGCCCTCTTGAAATGAAAGCTAACGTTGCATTTGCTTTCCCAACTGCCATCTGAACCTGCATGTTAACCTTAAGAGAATCCTGAGCTAGAACTCCTAAGTACCTTTGTCCTTCAGATTTCTGAAGCCTTTTCTCCATTTAGAAAGTAGACTTGTCTCTATTCTTCCTACCAAAGTGCATGCCCTCACACTTTCCCACATTATATTCCATGTACCATTTCTTTGCCTACTCTCCTAGCCTGTCCAAGTCTTTCTGCAGCCTCCCCACTTCCTCAAGCAGGACTACCTGCCCCTCCATCTATCTTTCTGTCTTCTGAAAATTTAACAACAGTGCCCTCAGTTCCTTCACCTAGATTACTCATGTTAATGTTAATGTAAATGTTGTTCTGCTATAATGCATGTTTCGTCGATGCAAATTCGCTGTAATGCGATTGATGAATAGGGGACTGTTTTTAATGTGTGAACTTTTAACACATGTTGGCTATAGCACGATTGCTTCACCAACACTTTAAGTGCTGTCCGTATTGCATAATTCTTGCAGGGTCGCACAAGAATGGTGACTATTGCGCTACAAAAGAAATGACTGTAGTTGTCAGACCCAATATTGACTTCTGTTGAACTCCACTAATCATTGGCTGCCATCCTGAAAAAGACCCCTTTATGCCCACTCTCTGCCTTCTGCCAATCAGCCAATCCTCGACCCATGCCAGTACCATGTCCTAACGCCATCTTAGTTAAGAGCTTCCTATGTGGCACCTTGTCAAAGACCTTCTGGAAATCCGAATAGATCACGTCTTCTGGCTCTTCTTTGTCTAAGTTGCTTGCTACCTCCTCAAAGAATTCCAACAGATTTGTCAGGCTTGACTTCCCCTTGAGAAAGCCATGCTAACTCAGCCCTATTTTATCATACACTTCCATGTACTCCGCAATCTCATCCATTCACAATGGACTCCCCTCTAACTTTCTCATAGTTTCCTGTCTTCTGCCTCCCTCCCTCCCTAAACAGGGGTGTTACATTTGCCATTTTACATTCCTCTGGGAGCTTCCCTGATTCCAGTGATTCTTGAAAGATCACCACCAATATCTCCACAATCTCCTCAGCTGTCTCCTTCAAAACTCTGTGAGGTAGTCCATTTGGGAGAAAGTGAGGACAGTAGATGCTGGAGATTAGAGTCACACTCTTCGACTTTAATCCATCTGGTCTCCTTGATTTATCCACCTCAGACCTTTCCCCAGTACCTTCTCCTTAGTGATGACCAATGCATTCACCTGACACTCTTGAAGATCTAGTATGCTGTTGGTGTCTTCCCCTGTGAAGACTGATGCCAAAATACTGATTCAGTTCCTCCACCGTTTCTTTGTTCCCCATTACTACTTCTCCAGCCTCATTTTACAGTGGTCCAATGTCCACTCATGCCTCTTTTACGTATATATATCTAAAACATTCTTGCAATTTTCTTCAATAATACTAGCTAGCTTACCCTCATATTTATTCCCCTCTGTTACTAGTCTTGTAGTTATCCTTTGCTTGTTTCTAAAGACTTCTCTATCCTCTGGCTTCCTGTTAATCTTCACCACGTTTTATGTTGTTCTTTTGCTTTCATATTGTCTTGACCTCTTTGACAGCCATGGTTACCTTATTCTCCCCTTAGTATGTTTCTTCTTTCTTGGGATGAATTTCTGCTGTGCTCACAGAATTATCCCCAGAAATTTCTGCCATTGCTATTCCACCATTTTCCATGCTAGGCCTCCCTTCCAATCTACTCTGGCCAGCTCCACACTTATATGAGGGAGTTTACTCAATTTTAATACCGTTACGTATTATTCAAACTTCTCCCTGTCAAACTACAGGATAAATTCTATCATATTATGGTCACTTTCCTCTAGGGGTTCCTTCCCCTTCACTTCCCTAATCTACGTCTGCCTCATTACACATCGCCAAATCCAGAGTTGCCTATTTCCTAGTGGGCTGTACCACAAGCTGCTCCAAAAAAACTGCAGACATCTTGTAGACACTCCACGAATGCCTTTCCTTGGGATCTGCTACCAAACTGATTTTCCCAGTCCAACTACATATTGAAGACCCCACAATTATTGTTAATAGCACCTTTCTTAAATGCTTTTTCTATTTCTTAATTTATTTTCTTCCCTACATCCTGACCACTGCTAGGAGGCCTGTACACACCTCCCGTTAGGCTCATTTTGGCTTTGCAGTTCCTCGACTCTACCCACATAGTTTCTACACCTTCCAAGTCTATATCGCTTCTTGCTGCTGCTTTAATTTCATTTCTTACTGACAAGGCAGCCTTACCCACCCCTGCCCATCTACCTGCACTTTCGATATTCCTGTGATGTTTGGTTTCCAGTCCGGATCCCCTTGTAGCCACATCTCTGCGATACCCTCAACATTGTACCTGTTAATTTCATTAACCTTGTTTCATTTGCTGCATGCATCTAAGTACAACACACTCTGTCTTGCAGTGACTGCCCCTTCTTTGGAGTTGTGCCTGAAGTTAGATTCCTGACGCTTTCCACACTGTCTATCCTATTACTTGTTCGGGAAATCTTAAGAAGTTCTGAGCTCTCCTCACCCTTTTAACATTAGAGTCATAGAGATGTACATCATGGAAACAGACCTTTCGGTCCAACCCGTCCATGCCGACCAGATATCCCAACCCAATCTAGTCCCACCTGCCAGCACCCGGCCCATATCCCTCCAAACCCTTCCTATTCATATACCCATCCAAATGCCTCTTAAATGTTGCAATTGTACCAGCCTCCACCACTTCCTCTGGCAGCCTAACGGGAGGTGTGTACAGGCCTCCTAGCAGTGGTCAGGATGTAGGGAAGAAAATAAATTAAGAAATAGAAAAAGCATTTAAGAAAGGTGCTATTAACAATAATTGTGGGGTCTTCCATACACAAACCACCCTCTGTGTGAAAACGTTGCCCCTTCTGTCTCTCTTATATCTTTCCCCTCTCACCCTAAACCTATGCCCTCTAGTTCTGGACTCCCCGACCCCAGGGAAAAGACTTTGTCTATTTACCCTATGCATGCCCCTCATAATTTTGTAAACCTCTATAAGGTCACCCCTCAGCCTCCGATGCTCCAAGGGAAAACAGCCCCAGCCTGTTCAGCTTCTCCCTGTAGCTCAAATCCTCCAACCCTGGCAACATCCCCGTAAATCTTTTCTGAACCCTTTCAAGTTCCACAACATTTTTCCGATAGGAAGGAGACCAGAATTGCATGCAATATTCCAATATGGCCTAACCAATGTCCTGTACAGCCGCAACATGACCTCCCAACTCCTGTACTCAATACTCTGACCAATAAAGGAAAGCATACCGGACGCCTTCTTCACTATCCTAGCTACCTGCGACTCCACTTTCAAGGAGCTATGAATCTGCACTCCAAGGTCTCTTTGTTCAGCAACACTCCCGAGGACCTTACCATTAAGTGTATAAGTCCTGCTAAGATTTGCTTTCGCAAAATGCAGCACCTCGCATTTATCTGAATTAAGCTCCATCTGCCACTTCTCAGCCCATTGGCCCATCTGGTCAAAATCCTGTTGTAATTTGAAGTAACCATCTTCACTGTCCACTACACCTCCAATTTTGGTGTCATCTGCAAACTTACTAACTGTACCTCTTATGCTCGCATCCAAATCATTTATGTAAATGACAAAAAGTAGAGGACCCAGCACCGATCCTTCTCCATAATTTTCCGTGCAACTGAAAGGTCTGGCACTAAATTTTAGAATTAGTGCTACAATCCCCAGCCAGTAGAAATAGCTTCTCTCTACTATACATTCTGCAAATTTCGCACAAACCTTGATGAAATTATCACTCAACTTTCTAAATTCCAGTGAATATGACACATGCAAATACTGTGCAACACTCCTTTGAACATAACCCTTGGAGCCCAGGTATCATTCTAATACATCTACACAACACCCACTCTAAACCAAGAACTGTTTTCGTGGGAAAGCAACGGGAAATGGGGGAAAGGAGACAGTAGCTTGGTATTAATGTTATTGAACACAGGTTCAAATCCCATCACAACAGCTGAAGGAATTTCAATTGAACTAATAAATCTGCAATATTAAACTCATCTCATTAATGATGACTGTGACGGATATTGTCATAAAACCCCATCTGGTTCATCAATGTCCTTTGGGGAAGAAACTCCGCCATTCTTACCTGGTCTGGCTTACATGTGACTTCAGATGCATGGTAATATGGCTGAGAGTCTTAGCTGCCTGCTGAAATGGACCGAGCAAAGCCATTCAGTTCAAGGGCAATTAGAGTTGGGCTAAAAAAATACCGGTCTTGTCAGTGATGCCTACAAACACTGAAAGAATAAAGAAAGCGTTGGGTAACTCTTTCAGGGATCCGATGCAGACATGAATGTCCTCTGTCATTCTGTGATTGTAGTTGACAAAATATTTGCAAAAAACGTTTTCTGATTCTTCTGGGATCTTGGTCAAAATCTATTTAATCAGTGCAAAGAGTAATTTAAACTCTTCAGGAGCTGGGACTTGACTTAAACGATAATCTTGGGATGCAGAATTGTAAGAGACAACAGTAAGAAGGTCAGAAAGCATCCAACAGTATAATGAATAATCCTTCATGGGAGACGTATGTGTCAAAACCTTTATCAAAATTGATGAAAGCAATATAATTGGATTTTTCTGAGCTGTATAATGTTCTGTATTGTCATTAAAGACAAAATCTTCTCCAGAAGTAAATCAGAGATGCTTCTCTCTGATGCATTCATTTCGCCAACGCATAGGTAATAAATAATGCGTGTGCATAATTTTACATTGACATTATGTTAAATGGTGTAATTTCACATAAGGTATGCTGAGTAGATATAAAATGGAAAAAATTATACTTGCGAATGAGAAATAGAATCCACTGTGAAAAATGATGGACATTATGTGTGCACATGCACAGATCAAGATATCTGCACACACGCGCGCGCGCACACTCACACACACACGTTGCAAATTGCCCATGCATTAAGACAGTAGGCCACCTTGTGATAAGCCCCATTAAGAAAATGCGTATTTACTCTCAAATATCTTGAGGTATAGTTCATGGTGCAGTGAGGACCACAGGATGTCTGACACTTCTGTAAATGATTGAAAAACAAAGAGAGGAATGACAGCGAAGGAAATGGAACACATTTGAATCAAATTGGGCACAGAAAGAAATGAAAAGAGGGATGGAAAGATTGAACCAAGAACAAAAACAGAAAAAGTAACATGTAAAATATTAGGAGTTTATTTTTTATACATTCATGAAGAGCCATTCACTTTTTGCAGGGATAATCACTTTCTGAGCTAGGGAATAGACATTACTTAACAATAACCATTGAATAAGGAGGCCATGAGACCAGTTGTCCTTGTGCTGGCTCTCTGCAAGAGCAACTGGCCGAGTATCACACTCTTGCCTTTCTTGTAAAATTTTCCTTTTCACAAAGCGATTCAAGCCCTCGATTGAACCCACCATCAGCACATCCTCAGGCAGTAAATGCCAGATCCTAACCACTCACTGCATAAATCTATTCTTCCTTGTGTGGCTATTCCTTTTTCCAGTCACCTTGCATTTGTGTTCTTTAGTTCTCATTCCTTCCATCAATCTCTGTCCAAACTCTCCGTGAGTTTGTACATCTTGATAAACCTCCTCTTAATCGTCTCCAATCTTCCTTCTGCTTGGGACCAATTTCATGAATCTTTTCTGCATCCTCTGTAATGGTTTCACATCTCTCCTAAAGTCTGATGGCCAGAACAGCATGTAATACTCCAGCTAAGGGCAAAATGGTGTTTGATACAGGTTTAACATAACTTCTTGATCTTATTGTATGCTTCTATTAGTAACATCTTGCAAATAAAGTTGTATGCTTTATTAACTACTCTCTCCACTTGTCCTGCTGCTTTTAATGATTTATGTGCATATACAAGCGGGTCCCTGTGCTCATCTAACTACTTTATTTTGCATGGTGTCTCTGTACTCTCCCTACGAAAATGAATCACTTCACGCTTCTCTCTCAAATTTCATCTGCCATTTTTCCACCCATTCCACCACGTTGTCTATGACATTTTGAAGTTCTATACTATACTTCGATCAGCTCACAGTATGTCCATTTGGAAGATTCCTTGAATCCCTAGTGTGGAAACAGGCCATTCAGCCCAACAAGTCCACACCGACCCCCCCCCCCAACCGCCGCCAGACAAGCATCCCACTCAGACCCATTCCCTATTATTCTACATTTACCCCTGACTAATGCACCTAACCTACACATCCTTGAACACTATGGGCAACTTAGGATGGTTAATTCACCTAACCTGCACATCTTTGGACTGTGGGAGGAACTGGGGAAACCCATGCAGACACAGGGAGAGTGTGCAAACTCCACACACAGAGTCGCCCGAGGCTGGAATTGAATCAAACCCAGGTCCCATGAAGCAGCAATGCTAACCATGTGCGGCCCTAAATTGGAGTAAATCAAGCAGCAAGTTCTAGATATTCGCAAACCACGGCATATCTCAAAATATCATTCAGCCTGTCCTTATTTTGCTGACTCTTCTAAAGTGCAGTTATGCTTATTATTGGCATTAATAACAGCTCTCTTTGCTGACATTTCATTACTGTTCCAGCAAGATGTGTGTCTCAATGGGGAAAATATTGATGGACATCGGAACAGGAGTAGGCCATTCAGCCCCTGAGCCTGTTCTGCCCTTCAGTGAGATTATGGGTGATCTGTGGCCTAATTCCATATACCTGCCTCTGGTCCATATTAATACTTCTGCATTACAAAAATTTATCTATCTTGGATTTAAACTTAACAAGTGAAGTTGGGAGTTGTCTTAATGCTTGAAGGAACGCAATGGTCATATCCTTCAATCATCTCAATACCGGATCATTGAAGGAGCAGCAACCACTGTAACAGTTTTTAAATGTGTGTCTGTTTTTAATGAAATTGGAGTTGCACAATGCTGGGAAACCTTGTTTTTGTACTGTGCATCTGCTTGGGCCAAAGACAGGTAACTTGAAGAATCATCCTGTCCCTAATCCTTCCCCATACTGCACTTGTGGTCCATGGTTCACGCACGGCATGTGTGTATTTAGGTCAGCTTTCCCTCATCTCAGTTAAACTTAATGGCTAAACATCTTCTGGCTGCATGTGAGTAGATCTGCAGCATACATATCCCAACAATATGGCAAGTGGGTACTTTCAACCCTGCATTCTTTGGACATAACCCGCAGTGCCTGTGTGAAATGGCTAAAGTTCAGATCAGTTCCTTTGTTCCTGCTGTGTTAAATTGAAAGAAAGAAAGAGTTATCTTTGCATTTGCATTATCATATGCTCTGTTTTTAGCCTCAGGCCATCCCAACATAATTGGCAGCTGAGGAAGCTGTTGGCCTGTCACTATTGGAGGGAAATCAGGCATGCAACTTGCACATAGCAGACTCCCACAAATAACAATGTGACAGCCGAGTAAGTGATTACTTTTTCTAATGCTGTTGGTTGAAGGGTAAATGCAGGCAGAGACACCAGGGAAGTCTCCTCTGTCCTCCTTGAAAATAGCACCATGGGATCTGTCCTGTCCAAGTGAGGGGCCAGGCAAACCTTCCAGTTGATATCACATCCAAAAAAAAGCATCTCTGATAGTGTGACATTCCTTCAGCCCTGCATGCCAGTGAGAATTAGCCGAGGATTTCAAAGGGTAGTCTCTGGAGTGGAGATTGAACTACCAACCACAAGTGACTGTGGCAAGGAAGGGAAGGTAGTGTGAGGGAATCTTAGATGACAAGAGATGTGGAACATCTAGTCAAGACGAAGCAGGGAGCTTACTTCAGGTTGAGGTAGCAAGGATCATACAGGGCTCTAGAATGTTATAAGGTAGCCAGGAAGGAACTGAAGAATGGACTTAGGAGAACTAGAAGGGGGCATGAAAAAGCCTTGGCCGGGAGGATGGCCAGAGTGAGGGCAGGGCAGATTAGCGATAGTGGAAAGAACTTGTTCCTAGAGTCAGAAGAGGTAAGGGGGTTCCTTAATGAATACTTTGCTTCAGTGTTCACTGATGAGATGGAACTTGTCATTTGTGAGGACAGTGTGAAGCAGGCTGATATGCTAGAACAGGTTGATGTTAAGGAGGAGGATGTGCTGGAAAGTTTGAAAAACATAAAGTTAGATAAGTCCCCTGGGTCAGATGGGATATACCCTAGGTTATTACAGGAAGCGAGGGAAGAAATTGCTGCACCTTTGGCAATGATCTTTGTGTTCTCACAGTCCAGATGATTGGAGGGTGGCTAATGTTATTCCCTTGTTCAAGAAAGGGAATAGGGATAATCCTCAGAATTACAGACCAGTCAGTTTTATGTCAGCAGTGGGCAAATTATTGGAGAGGATTCTGAGAGACAGGATTTAAGATTATTTGGAAAAGCATAGTTTGATTAGAGATAGTCAGCATGTATTTGTGAGGGGCAGTTCATGCCTCACAAGGCTTTTTGAATTCTTTGAGGATGTGACAAAACACATTGATGAAGGGAAAGCAGTGGATGTGGTGTATATGGATTTTAGCAAGACACTTGATAAGGATCCCCCGGTAGACTCATTCAGCAAATAAGGAGGCATAGAACACAGGGAAATTTCATGTCTGGATACAGATTTGGTTGGCTCATAGAAGACAGAAGGCTGTAGTAGATGGAAAGTATTCAGCCTTGAGCTCGCTGACCAGTGGTGTTCCATGGGGATCTGTTTTGGGACCACTGCTCTTTGTGATTTTTATAAATGACTTGGATGAGGAAAGGGAATGGTGGGCTAGTAAGTTTGCCGATGACAGACTGACTGGTGGAATTGTGGATAGAATGGAGGGCTGTTGTAGGTTGCAACGGGACATTGACAGGGTGCAGAGCTGGGCTGAGAAGTGGCAGATGGAGTTCAACTTGGAAAAATATGAAATGATTCATTTTGGAAGGTCAAATTTGAATTCAGATTACAGGGTTAAAGGCAGGAGTCTTGGCAGTGTAGAGATACAGAAAGATATTGGGGTCCATGTCCATAGATCCCTCAAAGTTGCCACCCAAGTTGATAGGGTTGTTAAGAAGGCATATGGTGTGCTGGCAATCATTAGCAAGTGGATTGAATTTAAGAACGGCAAGGTTATGTTGCAGTTCTATAAAGCCCTGCTTAGACCACACATGGAATATTCAGTGTTCAGTTCTGGTTGCCTCATTATAGGAAGAATGTGGAAGCTTTAGAGAGGGTACAGAGGAGATTTACCAGGATGCTGCCTGGAGTGGAGAGCATGTTTTATGAACAAAGGTTGAGGGAGCTAAGGCTTTTCTCATTGGATCAAAGAAGAATGAGAGGTGACCTGATAAAAGTGTATAAGACTTTGAGAGGCATAGATCGAGTGGATAACTAGAGACTTTTCCCAGGGTAGAAATGGCTGCCACAAGGGGGCATAATTTAAAGGTGATTAGAGGAAGGTTCTAGGAGAGATATCAGCGATAGGTTCTTTATGCAGAGAGCAGTGGCAGAAGAGTCAGATATATTAGGAACATTTAAACGATCCTTGGATAGGCGCATGGATGATAGTTTGATCTTAGAGTAGGGTAAAAGGTCAGCACAACACCAGGAGCCAAAGGGCCTGTACTGTGCTGTACTGTTCAATGTTCTAATTCTGACACTGATTCGCAATTCATGCTATTAGACGGTCTGGGTAGAGACTGCCTTAGCTCACTTGACAAAGGATTGTTCATTACAGTTGGGAGAGCAAGTTTTTTTTTATATATTCAGCCACAGGGAGTGGGCATCACTTGCTGAGCTAGCATTTAGTGTCCTTTCTCAATTGCCTTGCAGTAGGTGGTGCCTTCTTGAACTGCTGTAGTCCATGTGTTGTAGGAATACCCTCCATGCTATTAGGGAAGGAGTTCCAAAATTTTGATTCAGCGACAATAAAGGGCCTGACGGGATGTATCCTAGGATTATGTGGGAAGCAAGAGAGGAAATTGCAGAGCCGTTGGCAATGATCTTTTCGTCTTCACTGTCAACAGGGGTGGTACCAGGGGACTGGAGAGTGACGAATGTTTTGCCCCTGTTCAAAAAAGGGAATAGGGATAACCCCGGGAATTACAGGCCAGTTAGTCTTACTTCGGTGGTAGGCAAAGTAATGGAAAGGGTACTGAGAGATAGGATTTATGAGTATCTGGAAAAACA
>NC_057711.1:116272049-116282275 GCF_004010195.1 Chiloscyllium plagiosum | reverse complement strand
AATTGGATAGGTACATGGATGGGTGCTTAAGCTAGGACAAATGTTCGGTACAACATCGTGGGCCGAAGGGCCTGTTCTGTGCTGTATTGTTCTATGTTCTATGTTCTATGGTGATGCAGGTTCAAGTCAGGATGGTGAGTGACTTGGAAGAAACCTTGGAGGTGGTGGTGTTCCCATGTATCTGTAGCTCTTGTCCTTCTAGATGTTCGAGGTAGCTGGTGTAGAGGATACTGTTGGGGAGCCTTGCTGAGATGCTGCAGTGCATCCTGTGGATGATGCAAACTGTTACCAGAGTGTGATAGTGGTGGAGGGGAGTGATGATTGATGTGGTGCCAGGCCGTTTTGTCCTGGATGGTGCTGAGTCTCTTGAGCAGTGCTTCCCAGACTTTCCACCATTTTGTGATCCGCTTTGAGGTTTGAAGATTGCTGGGTCCCCAGGGCAATGAGAATGGGGTGTAGGGGTTTGAATTATTTAAGCAAAAGATGCAACTATGTTTTCAGGACAAGAATCAAAGATGCACCAGTTAGACTATCTGAAAGTAAAAGTGCTTCACACTGCTAGCACTTGACGGGAACTCCATAGCAGACACTGCTGCAACCCGCCATTTCTGTGCCCACCGTGTATTTGTAGCTGTTCTTGTGGCAGATACTCGCAGTCAGCGGACCTTATGTGATTGATCTTTAGTGACCTCCACTATACCATTTAGCAGTTGTAGGTTAATTGCTGCAGGTTTCTTTAGTCAGCGAGAGCAGTTTGATTTACCAGAAAGTAATTAAGAGAATTGTACAACAAATAGAAAGGCCCATTTGACTTCTTGTGTTTACACCAGCTTTTTCAAAAAGGCTATTGTATTAACACAGTGGCTCAGTGGTTAGCACTGCTGCCTCACAGCACCAGAGACCTGGGTTCAATTCCAGCCTCGGCTCACTGTCTGTTTGGAATTTGCACATTCTCCCAGTGTCTGCGTGGGTTTCCTCCGGGTGCTCTGGTTTCCTCCTCCAATCCAAAGATGTGCAGGTTAGGGTG
Organism: Chiloscyllium plagiosum; assembly: GCF_004010195.1. Taxonomy (NCBI): domain Eukaryota; kingdom Metazoa; phylum Chordata; class Chondrichthyes; order Orectolobiformes; family Hemiscylliidae; genus Chiloscyllium; species Chiloscyllium plagiosum. The sequence continues at coordinate 116,281,248 of NC_057711.1, read as the reverse complement.
AATTGGCCATGCTAAATTGCTCATAGCATCAGGTGCATTAGTCAAGGGGAATGAGTCTGAGTGGGTTACTTTATGGAGGGCCAGTGTGGACTGATTGGGTTGAAGGGCCTGTTTCCACACTGTAGGGGATCTAATCTAATCTAATTAACCCCACTTCCCCTGCTCTTTCTCCATAACCTCGCAAGCACTTTCCTCTTTTTATGTATTCGTCCCCAATACATGGTGGAGGGTGGTGGAGGGAGAAAAGCAGGGGGATTGAGTAGGTGGCACAGACATGATGAGCTTAGTACTGTATGCTGCTTCTCCTGTGCTGTGTATTACCACCATGCATTAAACCCAATAGATAACATAGTGTATTAGACAATATCTCTCAAAGCTGACACTCACATTGCAGCATTTTGTAGAGTAGATGAGTTGATGTGATAGTGTCTCCGGCAGTGTGGAATGTTACCTTGTGAAACGATTCTTCAATGTACCCCAGAAATGATCAGCACTGTGTAAATACCACCACTTCTTAGGCTATTCCCTCTAATGCTGGCTGTGATGAACTAAACTGCTTGGCCATGCACACTAGAAATGGCCCCAACATCAGGAAACCTATTGGAGAGTAAGGACCCATTCAGGAGGTACAAATCCCAGTGCCGCTGTTTTGTACAAGGGACTGTTAATTCTTGAACTGTGCTCAGGTGATGAGCATTAACTGTGGATTCACTGTGATCCTGTAAATTGGAGCAGATTAAAACGGGATCATTGGGTTTGTAGATGTCTGCCTGTAATGTTTCTATCTGTAAATAAAAGCTTTGAATGTCTAAAAAGAATAAACTCCAGTTTTATCTCCTATACTGAAAAATGGAAAGCTCCTCCCATTAGCATGGCTAGTGCTTATCTCGAAACTAACTACTAAATAAAAAATAAAAAAACAAATTATCTGGTTAATATCTATGCCCACATTGGTGCTCACAGTAACAGGGATTATGCTTTGAAAGTACTTGTTTGGCTGGAAAGTTGGGGTGCCCTGAAGTTGGGAAAGACATTACAGCAGGTGGCACAGTGGCCCAACGGTTGGCACTGCTGTCTCACAGTTCGATTTCAGCCTCCATCAACTCTCTGTGTGGAGTTTGCACATTCCCCTCGTGTCTGAGTGGGTTTCCTCTGGGTGCTCCAGTTTCCTCCCACAGTCCAAAGATGTGCAGGCTAGGCAGATTGGCCATGCTAAATTGCCCGTTGTGTCCAGGGATGGGTGGGTTGGCCATGGGGATTGCGGGGATGGGGTAGTGGGTGGGTCTGGGTGGGATGTTCTTCGCAGAGTCGATGTGGACCTGATGGGCTGAATGGCCTGCTTCCACACTATAGGGATTCTATGATTCTCAATCCTTTTTTCATTGCTTTGAGGGTTGTAAGATCTCCTAGCCTCCTGGAGGTCCCCACCCTGTATTCTTTTTCATTTTTACCTTGGAGCGAAATACATATCTGTCGTGGGCCGAAGGGCCTGTTCTGTGCTGTATTGTTCTATGTTCTATGTTCTATTCTTTTTCATTTTTACCTTGGAGCGAAATACATATCTGCATCCTGCAAACCTGCTGCTCACCCACAGGTGGCAGGAATGGTAGCTTCCACTTGTTTAATACACTGACTACAATCACAGCGAAATGGTCATTCTTAAAAACACTAAAACAGAAATCGTTGCATTTTATCTGTTGCTTAATTCAAAGCATATGAGCAAATGATAAATTTGATTTTCAAAACGAAATCATTCTTGGAAGACGAGTGCCACTGACAAAATCAGCATATATTTCCCATCATCATTGCCCTTGAGAAGCTGATGATGAGGAGCCATTTACAAGTGATTGGCTTGTTGGTTAAGAGTTAACCACATTGCTGCATCCAGATTTTCAACCTTGTAAGTGTAGTAGATCTCCTTCACTGACAGACAGTAGATAACTAGATGGGTTTTTAAAACAATCTAATGGTTTTGTGATTATAACCAACAAGATGAAAATTTTACTTGTCATTTCATTGCATTAAAATACCCACAACTGCTGTGGTGGGATTTGAACTTTCATCACTAGATTATTAATCCAACTCTCTTGATCACTGGTCTTGTGACATTACCACAGCACTACTATCCCGAAGCTGAAAATGGTATTTCTTTTTGTAATCAATCAATACGATTGAAGACATAGTGTCAAAGAGTGCTATGACACTGCATTGGTGCACATATGATGGGCCAAATAGCTTCTTTCTGCACCACAACGATTAGGTGATTTTTGGCACTGGTCTGATAGCACCGGCTGAAAGAATGGATCAGTGGGTAGCGCTCCTGCCTTTGAATCGGAGGGTTTTGAGTGTACAGCTCCTCCAGGGAGTGGAATGCAGCACCCAGCCTGATATTGCGGGTACAGTACAACACATGCACTGCACACTCGGATTGAGACAGTGGGATACCCTTGAATGAAAACAAGGGATCGTGTGGCACAGGTTTGAACAAGAACTGGGAGTTTCCCTTGGTGTTCTGACCGGTGTCTAGCCTATGCAACATCAATTAAAGGAATTTACTATGCTACAATAATGATTACAAGACGTACTTCATTGGGTTGTAAGGCACTTTGGGGAGTCCTGAAGCAGTGCGAAGTGCTGTGGAAATGCAAATATTTTTCTTAAGGAGTATCAGATTGTCTGGAAATAATAACAAGTCTGCACTGTGGTGATGACAGTGGATAGTTAGATCTGTGCAGATAAAGCCATTAGTGATGCTTGTAGTGTGGCCTGTCCCCTCAGTACTATTCCCAGAATTCTGCGCTGTGAGTTGAGTTTTGCTGACTCTCGTTCTCTCATTCTGTTTTCCTTTCTTCTCTTTCTGTGTCACGTGCGCTCCCTCCTGATGACAGGGGTTTTCATTCTCTCGGATCTGTCGACTCTGCATTTGCTCTGTGTCTGGGTAATCCCCGCACTCGGCTCAGAGCAGAGTATAAAAGAGGCAACCGGCCAGCCACTGATCACCAGACGGGGCCTTGGAGGAGAACTGAGCTGGAGCAGCCATGTCGGAGAAGGCGAGTCGTACCACCCCAAAGTCCGAGCGCAAGGAGCTGCAGCCCAGGGTCCTTGAAGGGTCGATGACCAACTACAGGGTGTGCATCTTCGAGCAAGAGAACTTCCAGGGCCGCTGTAAGGAATTCTCCGGCGAGTGCATGAATTTGTGCGACAGTGGCTTCGAGCGTGTGGGCTCGATTCGTATTGACTGCGGGCCCTGGGTGTTCTATGAGCAGGCCCGATTCTGCGGGGAGATGTTTGTCCTGGAGAGGGGTGAGTATCCTCGCTGGGACTCATGGTCCAACAGCCACAGGAGCGAGTATATCATGTCCTTCAGGCCCGTCCTGGTGGACTCGGAGCAGCACAAGATCTGCCTGTACGAGATGGCAGAGTTCAAGGGCCGCAAGATGGAGATCGTCGACAATGACGTGCCCAGCCTGTACTCCTACGGTTTCACCAACCGAGTTGGCAGCGCCAGCGTGGTCTGCGGAACCTGGGTGGGCTATCAGTACCCGGGCTACCGTGGCTACCAGTATGTGTTCGAGAAGAATGACTACAGGCACTGGAACCAGTGGGGCGGCCGCAAGCCAGAGATTCAGTCCATCCGCCGAATCCGCGATGGGCAGTGGCACAAGGTTGGCTGCTTTGTCTAGGCACCAAAGACGAGCCCAATCCCTTCACGGAGTGACATCAGCTCAGTCAGTCAGTCAGTGAGTGAGTGCGGTGAGGCAGACACTACTTAAATAAAAACAAGCGCCAGACATTGCGAACGATGCAGTGCATTGTAGTGGGGCTTTACGTTCTGTCAATGAATTGAAACAGGGAACGATGAAATGCTGGAGAAAAATAAACTCACTTTAAATGAAAGAGAAATGTTTTAGTCTTGTTCTCGTGTGTTGCTTCACAGTTCTTTCTGCGTGGTGCTGGACATAGTTCAGCAGGTACATGCGTGATCATACATATATCGGGCAAATCAGGGCATCTAGGGCCGACTCTCCTAGGAGTCTGCAGAATGGCGCAACTTATTTAAATCAGGGGTCACAAGTTAAAGGATAGTCTTAGTGCTTTTCATGACATCAGGGCGTTCTGAAAGCACTTCACAGTCGATGAAATAGTTATGAAGTGGGGTCATAGTTTTAACAGAGGAAGGACGGCAGCCAATCAGCACACAGCAAGCTCCCACAAACAGCAAGACAATTTGGGAAGGTTTGGCAAGGTCAGCATTTGTTGCTTTTAATGATGTCAGTCGAGTGATAAATAGTGGCCAGAACAGCTGGGGGAAACACCAATCAATTCTGTGAAAACCGCCATGAGACGCTTTAAATCCACCACTGCTAGAGCAGACAGGGCCCTGGTTTAATGTCTTATCTAGATTGTAACATTTCTGATCATGCAAAATTCTTTCAGAACCAACTGTTCAATGGTACAACACTCTCCCAGCACTGCCCTTTCATCAATGCAGCCCTTCTCCGTACTGACTCACTAACAGTGCAGTGTTCCCTCAGCACTAAACCTCTGGCAGTGCAGTATTCTGTCACTGCTAGCCATCTGACATGCAGTGTTCCCTCAGCAATATCCTGTCAGGGCAGCACTTCCACAGTTTGACGCTGACAATACAGCACTCCAACAGAATCAAACATCCAGCAGTAAAGCATTCCCACAGTACTGACCCTGCACCAATGCAGTGTTCCCTCAGCACCAACTGTCCAATAGTGCAACACTATCTCAGTCATAGAGTCACAGTGTTATACAGCACGGAAACAGACCCTTTGGTCCAACTCGTCGCACCAAGCAGACAGCCCAATCTGACCTAGTCCCACCTGCCAGTACCCAACCTATATCCCTCTAAACCCTTCCTATTCATATACCCATTCAGATGCCTCTTACATGTTGTAATTGTACCAGCCTCCACCACTTCCTCTGGCAGTTTGTTCCATTTAAACACCATACTCTGTGTGAAAAAGTTATCCCTCAGGTCTCGTTTAAATCTTTCTCCTCTCATCTTGAACTAATGCCGTCTACTTTTGGACTCCCCCACCCTCGGAAAAAGGCCTTGACTATTCACCCTACCCATGCCCCTCATGATGTTGTAAACCTCTGTACGGTCATGCCTCAGCATTCAACCATCCAGGGCAAAAAAGCCCTGCCTGTTCACCCTCTACATATAACTCAAACTCTCCAGTCCTGGCAACATACTTTAATTCATTTCTCAACCTTTTCAAGTTTAACAACATCCTTCCTACAGAAGGGTGACCAGAATTGTATGTAGCATTCCAAAAGTGGCCTCACCAATGTCCTGTACAGCTGCAATATGATGTCCCACTTCCTATATTCAGTGTTCTGACTAATGAAGGCAAACACGCCAAATGCCTTCTTCATCACCCTGTCTACCTGCAATGCCATTTTCAAGCAACTATATACCTGCACCCCTAGGTCTCTTTGTTTGGCAACACTCCTTAGGACTCCACCACTAACTGTGTAAGTCCTGCCCTGGTTTGCCTTGCCAAAATGTAACACCTCACATGTTCTCTCAGATCACTGTCTGGGATTGTGTTCTTGCTGGGATCACTCTTTGACATGATATGCTCGCTACGATCACTGTCTATTATCATGTTGCCTCCCAGATTACTGACTGGGATCATGTTCTCTCCAGGATCTCTGTCTGGGATCGTGTTCTCTCCAGGATCTCTGTCAGGGATAGTGTTCTCACCGTGATTGTGTTCTCTCTGCATCACTCTCTGAGATCTTGTTCTCCTTGAGACTGTGTTCTCCCTGGGACCACTCTCTGGAGTTGTGTTCTGATTCTGACAATGCAGGGCTCCATCAGTACCAACCCTCTGATAGTGCAGCACTCCCTTAACACTGCCCTTCCAGCAATACTGTTTCTCAGATAATGAAGCTCTCCTGTAGTGGTGAGCATCCAACAGTGCAGAGTTCCCTCAGTACTGACTTTCTGATCATGCAGTTCTTCCTCAGTACAGTTCTTCCAACAGTGCAGCACTCTGTCAATACTGAGCTTTCATTGGTACAGCACTCCCCTAGTACTGACCCTCCAACAGCGCTACACACTCTGTGAGGTACTGACACAGTGCTGCACTGGTGTCAGCCCCATGTTTGTGGTCAAGTCTCCAGAGTCGAGTATATACCCACACCTTTTGGCTCAGAAGCAAGAGTGTTACCCATTCAGCCATGTATTACTGTTTATTTTTGCACCCAAACACTTTAGGGATGATTGAAACATAGAAGCAGAAACTCTTTATCAAGAGTAAAATGGCTGTTAATATAGCCTAAATATAATAAATGATTAGCACCTGTGATTATGGGCGGCACGGTGGCACAGTGGTTAGCACTGCTGCCTCACAGCGCCAGAAACCCAGGTTCAGGTCCCGCCTCTGGCAACTGTCTGCCTGGAGTTTGCACATTCTCCCCGTGACTGCGTGGGTTTCCTCTGGGTGCTCCGGTTTCCTCCCACAGTCCAAAGATGTGCAGGTTAGGTGAATTGGCCATGGTAAATTGCCCGTAGTGTTAGGTGAAGGGGTAAATGTAGGGGAATGGGTCTGGGTGGGTTGCTCTTCGGAGGGTCAGTGTGGACTTGTTGGGCCGAAGGGCCTGTTTCTGCACTGTAAGTAATCTAACCTAATTATCATTGCAGCAGTGTATAGTATTGCTGCAGTGTCATCTTAAAACCTTATATTCCATTCCTCTCAGGGTGAGGAGGTGATTTACTCCTGTATCACTGGCAGTCAGAGACTCTCAAGCAGTGAAGAATAGTTTCTCTTTATCCATGTGATAAGCACCCTGAATATTTTGGGAAAACTGTAATCAATTCACCCCTTGATCATCTAGAAGCTGAGCTTGTATCATTTTTCCTTGTAATGTATCTTTTAGAATCCAGATATAAATCTGGCAAATCTCCATGGTATGGCTGCTAGCACCAGTACCAAATTCCCATAATGTGATGCCCAGATCTGAACAGTGGTATGGTTTGAACAAGCGTTTGTATAGTTGAAACATAATATCTAAGCTTCTATAGAATCTATTGAGTAATAATCAGTTGTTGACTAAAAGAGGAAGATTTCCATTTCCATAGCACTGTTCGCAATCACTGGACTGGACATCTCAAAGCACTTTTCAGCCAATCCTGTACATATGCTGCTGTTGTAATGTGGGAAATGAAGCAAACAATTTACACAAAGAAGATGTCCACAAGCAGAATTTGATACTGACTGATGTTGCTTAAGGGAAAATTATTGGTCCCAGAACATCAAGGGAGAACTGTCTGGCTCTTTGAAAAACAGAATCATGAGATCTTGTGCATCTCATGGGCAAATGGGGTTTCAATTTAATGTCAGATCTGAAAGGCAGTATTGCCAGACATGCACTGTGAGTGTCGGTCCACATTTATGTGCTCTCATGAGTGGGACCTACGCCATAGCCTTCTAACTAGGTGGCAGAGCTATCCTGTTCTTCAAAACAAATTGGGCCAAAGGAGCTTTCACATCCATGAATGGCAAGACAGGCTCTCCATTAATGTCCCTACCCACGAAGCAACCATCTGTGTATATATTCTAAGATAATACTAGCCAGCAATATGTATATTTGGTTTGAGTTCCCAGTTAATAAATGAATGTATCAGACTGTATAATTTGTGTGGCTGCCTAGTGCTACTCTTACTAACCCTTCTAATAACATTTCCTGTTTCCTCTTAAAGGTCAAAGTTGTTGAGGGCAACAGTTGTTTCTGCTGTGAAGACAACCAGGCAGTGAAATGCAGTGACAAGAAGGAGATACTAATATTGTACCCGGTTCTATCAGTCTCCTGTGACACTGTGCGACTTGTGCTCAAGGTACAGTTCAGACATAATGAGGAACCCGCTGAGAAACTGCAAAATGTCTTTGGAAAGCTAGGCCAAGATTCTGGGTAAATCCTGACCAGTTAAGGAAACCAAGAGTCTCAGGAACAGTATTCATTCTGCCAGTCCAGGCACAAGAAGGAAATGCTTCAAAACACAAAGTACATTTGAATTCTGTACAGGTTTGAGATCCTCAAGTCAGGGTTTCTTTGTGTAACTCTCACTGAATGTTAACTGGTCATTGTGAAAGAAATTATCCGATAGATGATACCGAGCCAAAGGCCACAGCCTGTGGAAACTGCTCAGTCCTCACAAACACCTTCAGTGTAAGTTGGGTTAACAGGGACTGTTTGCTGTCATGGGGGATGGAGTTCAGAACAAAAGAAAATAACTTAAAATTAGAGAGAGGTTGTTCAGCAGTGATGCCAGGAAGCACTTCTTCAAACAAAGGGCAGTGGAAATCTGGAACTTTCTCTCTCCCCTACAAAGTCATTGAGACTGGCAAAAACCGTTGTTAACCTGAGGGTCAAAATATTTCTTTTGAAGGGTTCACCTTGAGACTTTCTCAAAGGCTAATTTTCGTGTTTTCAGGAGTTACTTTTCCATTGGCATGAACTCCTTTATTCGACGGCCCACTCAGTTAGTAGCATTGCCTTCTGTATTTGTGTTGGTATATGTGGCATTTGGACTCAGACAGGAACAGAATTAAAATTATTCATTGACATCCGAAACAATCAACACCAGTCTGTTCAACTTTAAAGACTCAATGCACAAGGAAAACATTAATGTGAGGTAGCACAAAATTTAAATTGGCACAAGACAGCAAGCAAAAGTGAATAATTAAAAAACTAAATCATTAACACACATCACTGCTCAAAAAAGCATTGCTCTAAACACGTTTTCCATGGACTGGTGAGGTCAGTGCTTAGAGGTTACATGTTTGCCTCTAAGACAGCTTTTGTGTTGTCATAGTATGCAAGATGCACTGAGATCTGACAACACGTAAGTGCAAATCTTTATGAAATAAAACTGTTCAGGAATAAAAATTTCCAGTTGACAGTGTTTATTACAATAGCATCCACTACATTTTCACCCCAAGGAATTCATGACCTTTAGGATTTCAAGTTTAGCTTAATATCCCATTATTGAAAAGTTGAAAACTGTTCTCTCACTTTGGTAGCTACCCTCTCCCCTTTTAAGACTTTCTTCCCCCTTTGCCAACCTTTGACCCTCCACTCTGTTGACCCCATCCCAATTTGTAGCCTCTTCCAACACCACCCTCCCCCCCCCGCCCCCCCCCCCCCCCCACCTTTCCAG
>NC_057711.1:116220155-116271985 GCF_004010195.1 Chiloscyllium plagiosum | reverse complement strand
CTTTCCAGCCACACGTCTACCTCCGCAAACTTCCCTCCTACCCTTTCAGGATTGCTCCCCTCCTCTCCAAATATCCTCACTGCTCGGGCAGCAACCTCGTCTCCTGTCTCCCTCACCAAGGGCTCTGGTCATCTCTCCCTTGGTCTGGACATCCTTGTTCACTGCTGCCACTCACCTTCCCCCTAACCCTAATCACACAGGCTGCTTCTGTCCCAGTGGCATATGTGAGAGAGGGACATCATTTGATTGGAGGAAGATCCAATTCTGTCATCTCTACTTAGAGAAGTGACTTTTCTTCCACTGTTGCTCCCCATGATTGATTGTTCCCAGGAGATTTTAGGACTTTCACATATAAATTTGTCTACCGTTCCCATGTATTTTGAACATTAACATTGAGAGGTATAGAATCCAGGCATCAAGGTGGGGTTAGCGTACATATCAGTCAGGATCTAATTGGATGAAAGATCAGGGTAAGGGAGATGAACTGAAGCTCTCAATTCCTTTCCCTCTCCATCCCGAACCAGTAATTTTTTTTTTTGCATTGATAGATGTTTGTGTTCTTGCATGTGGTTAATTTAAACCGTAACAACACTAGCACACAATATGGAAACAATAGCACAGTATTTTGCTACACCTTCTGTTTCTTTGGTGTCGTCTGCAGATTGCTCGGGTCTTTTCTGAGCCCATGGGTGAGTAAACTTTATTTCCAGCCAATTGTAGTCACGTGACCAATTTGCGAACCAAAATGGTTTGGAAGACCAAAGATATCATTGAAGGATAAGAGGTGGATGTTGGTCCTTTACACTTAACGCATGGTCTCATCAGTTCTCTTTTAATAAATCTCAATACTGGAAACCTAAGATCGAGAAGTCCACTGATCCTCTGTTTTGAGTAAACCTCAAACAGTGGCAGGTGTGAATTCCACAAAAGGGATGCTGTCTAACCATGTCCATTCAAAGACATCCACTTAACTTGAGTCAGTTGGGAACTTTCCAGAATCTTATATTGTTCTGTTTTGAAATTATAAGTGTTACCTGACACTTTGACAGACATCTTAACCGCTTGTGCATATCCATTTTAAGAATTGAGAGACAGTTGAAGCAGTTTCCATAGGAATACAGTCCATATTTGGAGTTATGAATAGGACATGCCTTCACTGGGTATGACACCTGTCTCTAACAATTGGAAAAGACGTCTTTTTACCAGTTACTCTGCACGTTCCAATTGACTAGAAATTAGCATGCATGTTTGCTACCTTTAACAACCCTGTTTCATTTCACAGCATTCTGCTCTAACTTGCATAAAATTTAAGTGATTCTGTTTGTCATTGTGGAAAATGACACACATGCCCTAAAAAGCACTATGTTTTATAACATTTTGGAGGTTTGTTAGCAGTTCTGGATCACTGAGCAACCAGCCTGTTTGACAGTTTGCACGGTTCATCAGATTATGCTTCATATTAAGTCACTCTCAGTTACAGGAATAAACCTTGGGTTCAAGTGCATCAAGTTATCTAGAGTCTATAGCACAGACTTACAACAAATTGGTCTATGTCAGTGTTTTTGCTCCATGCCAACCACTTCCCACCCTATTTCATCTCACTCTATCAGCATGACCATATGTTCATTTCTCCCTCAAGCTTCCCCTATTATCCCATACCAATCACATCAATGACTCACTATGGTAGCAAGTTCCACCTTCTCAGTAGTCTCTGGTTAAAGAAGTTTCTGCTGAATTCTCATTTGGGTCTTGTTTGATTATCTTGTATTAATATGTAACTATTTACAGAATGTCAGCCATGGTTCCTGGTTTAACATTGCATGGTAACATTTCCTTTTTTGTTTTCAGGACTTGCTGTTTGCCATATGTGTGTTGAATGCTTTGACCACCACAGTGTGCGTTGTAGCTGCTGCTTTACAGTATCTCCAGATATTTGTTGGCCGACGACCACAGACGGTAAGACTACTGACTCTTTATATTTATATTTGCATTCCCATTCCCCAAAATGTCTGACACTGCTACTCTTTAGGTTCGATACCAGCAGTCCAGCATTGCCTCACTCAACCTGACATAATCCCAATTAAAATCTATTATACTCTGATGTCTGAGCTAGGAGTCAAGATTAGGGTGGTGCTGCAAAAGCACAGCAAGTCAGGCAGCATCCGAGGAGCAGGAGAATCGACAATTCGGGCAGGAGCCCTTCATCAGGATGAAGCCCTTCGTGATGAAGAGCTCCTGCCCGAAATGTCAATTTTCCTGCTCCTCGGATGCTGCCTGACCTGCTGTGCTTTTCCAGCACCACTCTAATCTTGAGTCTAATCTCCAGCATCTGCAGTCCTCAGTTTCGCCTGTCTGAGTTAGGAGGTTATCGGTTTGAGTCCCACTCCAAAGTGTTGAACACAAAATCTAGGCTGACAGTTCCATGCAGCAGTGGGGGAGTGTTGCACTGTCATCAGTGTATGTTGAAACTGTGGCCTTGTCAGCCCTTTTTCTCGGTTGGATGTAAAAAGTCTCATGACTCTATTGAAAGAAGAGCAGGAGAATTGTTCCCAGTATGCTGGCCAATATTTATCCCTCACTCACCACCAGTAGAAATAGGTTATCTAGTCGTGCTCTCATTGCTGCTTATGGGATCTTGTGGTGTGAAAAATGGCTGCCATTCTTACATTACAAAAATAACTATATTTCAAGAGGTACCGTGCTTCATTGGTGAAAACACTGGGGTGTCCTGAGGATGTAAAAGGGGCCAACTAAGTCCAGGTTCTTTCTTTTCATTTGAGGACTTCATTCAGTAATACTCCAAGAGACACTGATAGCATTATCTAAACAATCTTGAGACTTGGAAGCCCTTACTTCTATATCTTATAGTGAGCCATTGTCAGGTGGTGATAGATTTGGACCAAACGTTGGATAGATGGATCATTGGTGGAAGGAACTGAATTGTAATGATGATACAAATAAAAGGAGTAGGCATAATTCATAACGTAGTTATAGGTAATCATTATCATAAAAATAAAGGATAAACCAATAATAATGAGCATATCACTATTTAAACGCTTGATTTATAGAATAGAAATGAAATTTATATATTGTATCATAGTTCATAGATTATTTGTTGTCAGGTTGACTTCATTAAATTCTCAATCATTAACACATTGTTTACGAATTTTATAAGGTAAGGATTATACTGTTATGTAGTCTCTCCTCTATATCTTATTTGTGGAGTTAGGTCTTTTTTGTTTTATTTGATTAGTCCACATCTCTGAGCTAAGCTGTGAAGAGATGAGCTGGAAAGTGAGGGCTACGTCTAATTCAGGTCACAGAAATATTGGAAGGAAGCCTCTTATAGCCCCTGATCCTATTTTAAGGTACTAATGTTCCCAGACAAAAGGCTTCTACTAGTTCCTCTTCTTTGTTCCCAGTAAAGTTAACATGCAAGTTCAGTTGGCAGTTAGGAAGGCAAATTTAATGTTAGCTTTCATTTCAAAAGGATGTACAACAGCAGAGATGCACTGCTACGGTTGTATAAGCCCCTGGTCAGACGGCTTTTAGAATATTGTGGGCAGTTCCTGTGTCTAAGGAAGGTTGTGCTGGCACTGGAGAGGGTAGAGAGGAGGTTTACAAGATTGATCCCGCGGATGAAGGGCTTGTCATATCGAGAGCAGTTGGGGATTCTGGGTCTGTACTCAATGGGCTTTAGAAGGATGAGAGGAATCTGATTAAAACTTAGAATACTGAGAGCCCTGCATAGAGTGGATGTAGAGAAGATGTTTTGACTAGTCTATAATTCAAGGGCAGAGCCTCTGAGTGAAGGAATGACCCTTTAGAACTGAGATGAGGATGAATTTCTTCAACTAGAGGGTGATTATTTTGTGGAACTCATTATTTCAGGAGACTGTGGAGGCTAAGTCTTCAGTGTATCTGAGGCGGAGATGGATAGGTTCTTGATTAGTAAGGAGATCAAGAGTTACAGGGAGAAGGCGGGGGAATGGGTTAAGAAATACATTAATTATGATCAAATTGTGGGGCAGACTGAATAGGCCCAATGGCCTAATTCTGCCCCGATATCATATGGTCTTTTGGAATTGTTCTATTCCGACTCTCTAGTGCTGTTTGTTAGTGAACCACCATCAGAGAAAAATACAGCAACCTTGTTTTAACCAGCACCTTATGGACCTTGATAAACCAGATAAGATTATATACCTCAAATACTGATAGTTCACTGTATTATCACTGCAAAGTCAGTTGAGGGTGCGAGTGGGAATGCTGTCCCACTAAGTTTTATTTAGGGCAAATTTGCATTACTATTTAAGTGATTAATGCTGTAAATAAAGTATAACAGCAACGTGTATACCCACTGCATTACATTTCTATTACTTAGTGTGTATGTTTTTCCATTGATTTGTAAAGGTTTGCTGTACTCAGTTTTAGCATTTTCTGTTTTTTAAGCATCAATGCTATAAAGTGGTGTTTTTGCCTTTTCCTCTCATTGTACTGCAGGTATTTATGTAATGAAGATCTCTTCTGAGTTGTTTCCTGGTTTCCATAGCGAGATATCTATCTCATGTTTCTTTGTTGTTTCATGTGTTTTCAGGTTGAAGCCCAGATTCCCCAAGAAGAATCTGAAGGAACTCGCCAGTTACCTGATCCAGATGAATTTGTTCCACCCATTCCTCCTCCTCCATATTTCTCCACTTTCTGTTCCTACACTCCCAGGATTAATCCACGGTAAGGAAAGTAACCCTCTCAACCTTATTACCTCTTACAAGGAGACAAAATGGAACCCTTTCTATGCGAACTCAAACTTGTATGGTAATATGCTTCAAATAGTGAAGGTCTAAAGAGATCTGGAGCTCCATGCATGTTGATCACTAAGGTCAGGTATAATTCCAAAAGTCTAATAGAGTTAGAATATAAAAAGAAAGAAAGTTTGTTCCAGCTAAACGAAGTTCTGTTCAAACTATAACAAAAACAGAAATTGCTGGTGAAACTCAGCAGGTCTGTCAGCATCCGTAGGAAGAAAGTAGAGTTAATGTTTTGAGCCCAGTGCCCCTTCTTCAGAACTGTTAGCAAGTAAACAGTGGGAAACGGAATGCAGAATGGGTAATCGCTTCGCAGAACACTTACGTCCTGTCCACAAAAATAACTCTGAGCTTCCAGTTGCTCACTACTTAGCACACCTCTGTATTCCCATGCCAACAAATCTGCCTTAGGCCTGCTGCAGTGTTCCAGTGCACCTCAGCACAAGCTCAAGAACAGCACCTCATTTTCCACTCAGGGATCATGCAGTCTCTAGGACTCCTCTTTGAGTTTAATAACTTTAAAGCCTGATTCCATCCTTCTATGTGTTTTACCCACCCCGCACCCAGTTCTATTCTGATCTGTGCTGCTTTTAACACAGTCACCCATTCTCACATACTCCCAGTCCCATTGTAACATTATATGGGTTGCTTTCATTACAGCTCATCCACTCTCTCCCACACTCAGTTTTTATTATCACTTATTCAGCTTTTCTTCTGTCCTGGCTTGCTATCCATTATCTACCTACCTCTTTCTCTGCATTCTGTCTCCACCATCAGCTCACCTCTCCCCTTCCACCTCCAACCCCCTCCTCCTACCTTGTCTCCAGCAGAAGTATTACTGTTTCCTTGCTGCTAACCATTCCAATGGAGAGTCACTGGACTCGAATCATTAACTGTGCATTCTTCCTACAGATGCTGTCAGACCTGCTGTGTTTTGCCAGCAATATTTGCTTTTGTTTCAGATCTCCAGCAGCTGCAGAGTTTTGCTTTATTTCTGGTCAGATTACATCTGGAGAGCTGTGTAGTGTTCTAGTTCAGCATCTTAGAAAGGATCTATTAGCTTTAGATCAAATTCACCAGTGTGTCCCCCAGGATTCAAGAGTACATGAACTTGGTTTACAATAGCTGGAATAGGCAAGGTTAGGAGGTGACTTTATTGAAGTTCCTGTGATGGTAAGATTGCCATCGAGATTGCTTTCATTTAAATGGTTTCTTTTACTATACATTTGTTAAGATGTTACGCTCCCATCAGTTATCTTGTTAGTTCGCTTCGTAACTAGTTGAGATTTAGTTAAAAACTAACTGTTATTGCTGTCATTGTTGCAGGGTTCTTAGCAATGACGTAATTCCCCTGACACATATCTATGCGACCAGAATGAAGGGGATTGAAGTGTTTTGTCCTGTGGAACCGCCTCCCCCATATGAGGCTGTGGTGAGCAATCCAAATGATGAGCAGGTCAGTAATGTAAAGGCCCTCTTTGTTTATCTAATGAGCACAACCGAAAGAGACTGAGGAGCATGCTTTGGAAAAAGGGACAGAGATTCATTTCACAAAGGCAGGTTTGGGGGTCATTGCAGTGATTATATGCCATGCCTCACATTCAGTTCCATTCACTTTAAACCTGTTGGGGAATGGTGGAGCCCTGTCTCCGCATACAACCCCTCTCTCCCTCGCTGTCCACTTACAGCGACCGTCCCACCAGGGATGAAGGGAGGTAGTCCAGCAAAGGTAGATCTCCCTGCCTCAGACCTCACCCCACTTCAGGCAGCAGGAAAAGGAAATTCCCAGTTCATCCATTGCCTCACCTTAACAGCCATCTTGAAGATCTGTCACCATCATTGTTGAGGGACCATTACTGACAGGAAGGTAACTAGGATTTACACATGCTGCAGTTACAAAAAGGGAAAGGCGATGGAATAGTGGGCAAGTAACCTAGAGATTCCTGAAGAAGGGCTTATGCCCGAAACGTCGATTCTCCTGTTCCCTGGATGCTGCCTGACCTGCTGCGCTTTTCCAGCAACACATTTTCAGCTCTGATCTCCAGCATCTGCAGACCTCACTTTCTCCTCAAAGTAACCTAGAGACACAGGCTAATGCACTGGGACCAAGTGGCCAATGGTAAAATTTGGAATCAATTAGAAATGTGGAAGTACGACTAGTCAGATATTTACCAGGGAGCAATGATTGTAATAACCTATCAGTTTCCAAATAGTCTTCAGGGGCGGGAAACCTGCAATTCTCACCTGGTCAGCCCTACACGTGACTCCAGTCCACAGCAATTTGGGTAACTCTGAAATCAATTCAAAGTCCCTGAAATCAATTGTTTCAAACCGTTATAGAGTCCGATAAAAGGGGTTGAATGTTGAACTGACCACCTAGCATCAACCAAGGCACCAGAAACAATAACAGTACATGGAGCCCTGGAGCGTTCTTCTTAAAAAACAACAGAGACCTTGTGTCCTCGGCATTTGAGCTGTCCTACAGACTAGTCATGCACCAGTCAATAGTCATTTTCATGGATTCATACCTTACTATAACCCCAACACCATCATCACCATCCTTGCCCCAGATATATAGTCAGGCAGGTATTGTCCTGGCATTCCTGAACATTGACTCTGGACCTCATGGCATCAGGTCAAACATAGGCAAGGAAATCTCTAGCTGACTCTACTACATTTCCTTCACCCTCCTCTCACCACTGCTGAAACAGGGCTCCTCCATCTGAAACACCACTCATAGGATACGCTGAGGGTGGCAAAAGCACATTGTGTACTCTGGGTGGGCTCTTCAATGTCCGTCACTAATAGAATCTTGATAGCACCATGACTGACTGAGCTGACCTAGTCCCAAAGGGACATAGTTCCAAGTCTGGACCTGCACTAGGAGGTGGTGGAATCAATAAGAGGGAAAAAATGCTTGACCACATCCTGTCACAAGACAGATCTGTCGTTCATCGATGCATCTGTCCATGGTTGGAATGGCCACTGCCATTGTGGAGACAGTTATGTTTTTACTTTGTGGATACTTTATAGTATTTTGTGTAACGTTGCCATGCTGAATGAGATAGATTTCAAAGAGACATAGCCGTTCAAAACTGGGCATCCATAAGGTGCTGTGGTCCATCAGCACCAGGAGGATATATACGCAACCAAAACCTGTGATCTCATGGCCTGGAAAATTTGCATTCTACCACAGCCATCAAGCCAAGGCCAACCCTGGTTCAATGAACTTTGCAAGAGAGCTTGCCAGGAACAGCACCAGGTATACCTCAAAATGAAATATCAACCTGGTTAAACTATAAGTGACTGTTTGTGCAACAACAGTATAAGCAACAATCAATAGACATGGCCCAGCATAACCAGAACCAGCAGATCAGATCCAAGCTGTTCAGTCCTGTCACATTTGTGTTGTGAATTCGGGTGACAATTAGATATACAACTCATTGGAAGAGGAGAAGATTCCACAAATGTCCCCATCCTCAATAATGGAAGATCCCAGCAGAGCAAATGATATGGTTGTGGTATTTGTAACAATCTTCAGTTCAGTGTAAGTGGATGATTCACCTTGGCTTCCTCCTAAGGCTCTCTCATTGTACATGTCAGTTTTTAGCCAAGCTTAGAGGAAGATGGTTATGGTTGTTTTTTTGTCAGTCATCTCAGATCCAGGACATCTCCACAAGAGTTCCACTTGGTGTTGTCCTAGGCCCAAACATCTTCAACTGCTTCATCAATGACTTTCCCTCCACCATAAGGTCAGAAGTGGGATGTTTGCTGATGATTGCACAATGTTCAGCACCATGAGCAACTCCTCAGATACTGAAGCAGTCCATATCCAAATGGAACAAGAGATTGAAAATGAGAGAATTGAATCATCACACCTTGACATTCAATGGCATTACCATTGCTGTAACCTCCATTCTCAAATCTGGGGTTACCATTGACCAGAAACTCAACTGGACCAGCCAGATAAATAATGTGGCTAAACAAAAGCCAGTCTGAGGCTAAGAATTTTACCAACATGAGTACCTACATGATAGATGGATTGCAGTGGTTCAAGAAGGCAGCTCACAACCACCTTCTGGAACGTAATTACAGATGATCAACAAATAGCCAATGACAAATCCGAATCTATGTATAAAGAGGAAAGCCCCCAATATTCTGTTTTACAGCTTTAAATAATCATTTTTTGTCCTATCGTCTGTTAAGAATATTGTACTCTCCTGATGAAGGAGTCATGCCCGAAACATCGATTTTCCTGCTCCTCAGATGCTGCCTGACCTGCTGTGCTTTTCCAGCACCACACACTTGACTCTTGATCTCCAGCATCTGCAGTCCTTACTTTCTCCTACTCCATGCTTCAGTCAGAAATCTCTTTCGAAAGACTTCTTCAACTTGCTGATCAGATGGAAATGGAAGATGTTTTTCCATTTGCTATTTGTAGGGCAATTGTTGACAAAAGGGGGTCACAGGATTATTCCGGGATAATTCAAGAAAAATTTCAAAGGAAATACACACTGATTTACTATGATGATACTCGGATAGTTTTCTATTAGTGGAAGTATTTAGTTTTTAATATTTACATTGGCTGAATTCCACCAACTAGCTGAACAATATGTTATTTGCACTGGAGAGAGACAGAGATGGATTATGTGGGTATAAGACGGCGCTTTAATTGGAATGATTGTGCTTAACAGAACTAGCTTCCTCACAAATGAATAGGGCTACGTGTTTTGATCAATTTTGTTGTGCAGAACAAAACCCATTTAACAGCTGTCGGCTTTAATAAGAATACACGAAGGAAATGAAGATAACTTCCAATCAGACCCATTCCCATTGTAGATCATCCAATCTTAGAACAGCAGATTGCATTTGTGTAACATCTTTAACGTGGTAGACTGTCAGAGTGTGTTTCACAGGAGATATTATCCACCTGAATTTGTCATTGAGCCACATAGGGAGATATTAGAACATCCTGACCAAAGATTTGGTCAAAGATGTAGGCTTTAAGGAGGAGAAGAGAGTTCGGTGGGAAGGCGTAGAAGGAGAAATCCATGTTCGGGCACTGGCATGTGAAAACATGGCTGTCAGTTGTGGAGTGATGGAAAATTGGGATTTGCTGAGGAAGCCAGAGTTAGAGAGGGCGGGCAGGGTGGCTCAGTGGGTAGCACTGCTGCCTCACAGCACGAGGGTCCCAGGTTCAATTCCAGCCTCAGGTGACTCTCTGTGTGGAGTTTGCACATTCTCCCCGTGTCTGCGTGGGTTTCCTCCGGGTGCTCTGGTTTCCTCCCACAGTCCAAAGATGAGCAGGTCAGGTGAATTGGCCATGCTAAATTGTCCCATAGTGTTAGGTCAGAGGGAAATGGGTCTGGGTGTGGGTATGGACTGTTTGGGCCAAAAGGCCTGTTTCCACACTGTAGGGAATCTAATCTAAAAAACAAGTGCAGATAGTTGTAGCGATAGGAATAGGTGACGCCTCGGAGGGATTAGAGAGATTTTCTAATCAGTCTGTTCAGAGATGTTATTACACATGTCTGGAGCAGCTGGTTCTTGAACCCAGGCCTCCTAGCTCAGAGGCAGGACATTACCACTGCACCATAGGGACCCTATGGGGGGATTTGAAAGACAGAATGAGAATTTTGATCAGTTGCAGGACTATACTTTGCAAATACCATGAAATCCTCACACCTAATCTAACAACATTCTGGAATGCTCAACAACCCTCCTCTAATTTGGATGCAGCCTATCATAGTAATTTAAAAAAAGGTTACATTTGTATAGAACCTTTTGCAAACTCAGGATCTGTTGAAGTGTAGTCACAGTGATTTAGGGAAACACACTGGGCAGGTTTGCATGGTAAACTCCCACAGAGAGCAGTGTGACAGTGACCCCAGGCGACCTGGTGTTTTTGTGATGTGGGAGAGGGATAAATGCTGAACAAGGAAAACCCCAATGTTCTTTGTTGAAATTGTGGCTGTGGGATCTTTTACATCCATCAGAGAGGATTAACATCTCATCTGAAAGGTGTCATCCCTGAGAGTGCAGTATTCCTTCAGTATTGCATTGGCCTGGATTCATGCTCCATCTGGTGGAGCTGGACCTGATTTATAACTGCAGTCACCATCCATCCACCACTCCCCTAGATGTTTGAGTCGGATGCTTTAGGACTGGTTTGAATGCAGACAATCAGCTCCTGGGCCTGGGTGAATACTGTAGTGTATATTACATTACCATCTGTGGAATCTTGCTGTGCATACACTCACTGCTGCGCTTTGATATTACAAAGAAGGATTAGGCCACTCGGCCCTTTGAGCCTGCCCCGCTATTCAATATGAGAAGACCATAAGATGTATGTAGGTAGGCCCTTCAGCCCCTCATCAAGCCTGATCCAACATGCCTCAAATCCACTTAGCTGCATTTTCACCATAACCCTTGAGTTCTCCCACTGATCAAGAATTTATCTTTCTCAGTCTTAACTATTTATAAGGTCTCTGCCCCCACATCTGTCTGTGACAAATAGTTCCAAAGATTCTCTACACTTTAAGAGAAGAATTTCCTCCTCATCTCTGGTCTTAGACTCTCCCATGAGGGGAAACAACTTCTCAGAATTTACTGTGTCAAACCCCTTAAGAATCCTCTATGTTTCAGGTGGATTATCTCTAATTCTTCTAAACCCCAATGAGTAACATCCCAACCTGTTTAACCTTTGCTCATAAGACAGTCTCTCCATAGCAGGGATCATCCAAATCAACCTTCACTGAAATACCTCCAATAAAATGATAAATTTCCTTAGATAAGCCGACCAAAACTGCACACAGTACTCCAGATGTAGTCTCACCTGCACTTTGTACAGTTGCAGGTAAGAATTCTCTACTCTTGTATTCCAACCCGCATGAAATAAGGACCAGCATTCCAGTAGCCTTCCTGATTATCTGTGCATTAACCTTGGGTTTTGTGTACAAGGTACCCCCCCAGTCCCTTTGTGTTTCATGTACAAGGCACCCCTGAGCCCTTTCTGTAGTTTTTCTTCATTTAAATAATTTTCTGTGCTTTTGTTCTCCCTTCCAAAATGATGACATTCGGGGAGACTGCAACACTCTTTGTGGAATTGAGGCTGGGTTTGAATAACTATGCGGCTCCCATCTGCTCCCATTTCTTAGCTTTACTTGTCTTTCTGATTACTGTTTCTAGCTGCTATGTGGCAGTAACCCCGGGCGCTAAGCTTGTGTTTAAACGTCTTCCCCTGCTTTGGAAGCAACATCTACATCGTAATCTCTTCAGTACAACAGTGTGGGAGGATTGACTTATTCCTGAACACTTCCTTCCTCCTACAGCCAGCCATTGTCCATCCTAACGTGCTCGGTGTGTGTTATAAGATTATAGATTTCTCCATTGAATGGTTGCCGGTGAAGTTTGATATGAGGGAGACGGTGTTTGGCCTGTATGCTATGTGTCACCCACTTTACTTTTCTGCTTTGTGCAAATAGGGCGGCACGGTGGCTCAGTGGTTAGCACTGCTGCCTTGCAGCGCCAGGGACCCAGGTTTGATTCCAGCCTCGGGCAGAATGTCTGCGTGGAGTTTGCACATTCTCCCCGTGTCTGCGTGGGTTTCCTCTGGGTGCTTCGGTTTCCTCCCACAGTCCAAAGATGTGCAGGTCAGGTGAATTGGCTATGCTAAATTGCCCATAACGATAGGTGCATTAGTTGGGGGGAGGGGTTACTCTTCGGAGGATCTGTGTGGATTTGTTGGGCCGAAGGGCCTGTTTCTACACTGTAGGGAATCTAATCTAATCTAAATTGAAAGCCTTCTGATTCTGTGGAATATGTAGTTACCAAGGGTAAGAAAGGGAAAGAGTTAAGGGCAGAGGTGGAGTTGAAAGGAAGCAAACCAGCTGCCTCCCATCAAATACTTCTTTCTGTCTAAAGTTGCTGCCTTTTTGCTCATAGATTTAGATTTTATTGTCACGTGTACTCAAGTATGGGGTCCAAGAGTACAGTGAAAAGTGTACAATGTCATGCCACACATTTTAGATACAAAGTACTTAGGTGCAAAATCTTTCTTACAAAAGTAGAAAAATAAAGTCAAAAAAAAGAAAAATAAATAAAAGTGACAAGTTCAGCACTACAGTGTTCTTAGTTTAAAAGTAGAAAAATGAAGTTTAAGATGTCAAACATTACAGTCCTTTCTTAAAACATGGGCGCAACTGGGATGCTCCGAACTGGGCTTTCCCCACCAGAGCTCACGCTCCTGTGCACTGGGCTTGCTATACTGGCCCCCAGTACAGAAACATTCAAATACTCCTTGCACGTCCTTAACTGCTATGAATGGAGTGGTTTGCTACATACGTGAAATCAGACCAGACCAGTGAAGGACGACAGACTTCCTTCCCTTGAAGTGTATTGGTACCCAGGGCTTTTAACCTGGCTCTCGGGATTACTAATCCAGTAATATTACCCCCATATTTCCCGGTCCTTATCCCAATTTTTACAGCTCAGTCTCATTTCTCCTCTGTAGCACCTTGGGACTATGTTAAAGGTGCTACATAAATGCAAGCTGTTGGTTGGGTGCGGTCTTATAAGTTCTTTTCTTTGAAGTCCTGAGAGGACATTAGCCTTCTGTGATCCTGTATATCTCCTTGTTAACTGTTTCTGACGTGAAAAGTTTTTTCTTGGTAGCATCTCATAGTCCATTCCAACTCACTCTTCTACATTATCTATGACCGATGATAGGTCACACAGGGTAACGGTCAGCAGTGGGAATCCTGCCCCATTTCTTTCTGCTCTCTCTCTCTGTCTCCAGAGCAAGAGGATGCTGAGGCCTGTGGATGGACTTCTATAGATCTTGGCAGTTTGGCCCATTGTGCCCATTCAGGTGTTAACCTTTCAAACTGAACCATTGCCATTATCACCATCACTGTGAAATCACAAAGCTCAGAATACAGCAAGAATCAAAACTGAGGCTGTCCTGATTAAACAGGTCAAACTTGGGTCAGTTGTGACATCTTCAGTAGGCTGCACACTCTCACTTCTGAGTCAGTCAAGCCTCCAGACACTTGAGGTCAGTAATCTAGGCGGGTAAATCCTCTGCATTACGGAGAGAGTACTGCACTGTTGGGCACTGCAGGTTTTCAAACGATATGTTAAACTGAGGAACTTAGCTGGTAGTTTTGCTTTATTAAAAACAAAATTCCCACTGCCATTAATTCACTGAAGAGCAGGGGATCTGTCCTTGATGTCTTGCCCAATATTTATCGTTATTCACAAAAAGAAAAATCTGGCATTGTTTCATTGCTTTCTGTGGTAGTTTGCTGTATAAATTGGCTGCTTGTGTTTCTTCTATTACAACAGTGACCGCATTTCAAAAATTATTTCGTTGGTTGCAAAGTTCTTTGTGACGTTCTGTCTTCCTTTGCACTGTTATTTTCCGCTGAGCTAGAGTTTTATTTTCTTTGTTAATTTATTAAAGTCCCTCAGAAGGAAATGCGTGCTCTTGGCTGCAGAATTAGTCAAGGCCACATACGCACTTCCTGCCTTGGTGTCGGGAATCACGACTCGCTGATCAACATGGAGAAGCAAGCCATCCTCTCTGTGCCTTCACTGACCCCTGACAGTGATAGCAGATATGTCAGAGGCTGAGGGGTGACCCTACAGAAATTAATCAAATCATGAGCGGCATGGATAGGATGAATGGCCAAAATCCTTTCCCCAGGTTAGGGGAGTCCAAAACTAGAGGGTATAGGTTTAGGGTGAGAGGGGAAAGATTTAAAGAGGGCCTAAGGGGCAACTTTTTCATGCAGAGGGTGGCGCATGTATGGAATAAGCTGCCAAGGGAAGTCATAGGGATGTACAACGCAGAAACAGACCTTTTGGTTCAACTCGTCTATGCCAACCAGATATCCCAACCCAGTCTAATCCCACCTGCCAGCACCTAGCCCATATCCCTCCAAACCCTTCCTATTCATATACCCATCCTGACGCCTTTTAAATGTTGCAATTGTACCAGCCTCCACCACTTCCTCTGGTAGCTCTTTCCATACACACACCACACTCTGCGTGAAAAAGTTGTCCCTTAGGTCCCTTTTATATCTTTCCCCTCGCACCCTAAACCTATGCCCTCTAATTCTGGACTCCCCCACCCCAGGGAAAAGACTTTGTCTATTTACCATATCCATGCCCCTCATAATTTTAGAAACCTCTATAAGGTGACCCCTCAGCCTCCGAAGCTTGAAGGAAAACAGCCCCAGCCTATTCAGCCTCTCCCTATAGCTCAAATCCTCCAACCCTGGCAACATCCTTGTAAATCTTTTCTGAACCCTTTCAAGTTTGTGGTGGAGGCTGGAAAATTACAACATTTAAAAGTCATCTGGATAGGTATATGAATAGGAAGAATTTGGAGGGATATGGGCCAAATTCTGGCAAATGGTACTAGATTAGTTTAGAAAATCTGGTCAGCATTAAGGGTCTTTTTCTCCATATTGCTTTTAATCCTTTACTCATTTTACTGGTCAGTTTCTCATGGCATTGTATAGGTAGCCTATAATCCTGAGGAATAAATGGAGAGTGGGGAAAGAGGGAGAAGGGAAGGGAAGGGAAAAGAGAACATAAAATGGAAGGGGGGGGATGTGAGATAAGGGAGCTAGGGAGGGGGAAGTGGAAAGCAGGAATTGGGGAATGGGTGGGGTGGTTAGGGAGGAAGAATGGAGAGAGGGAGGGGCAATGGGAAGTGGGGATGGGAATTTAGGGTGTGAGTGTTGACAGGGTTAGCGCTGTGGTACAGGAATAGCAGGAAGCGGGGACGGGCTGTCTAAACTAGTGAGGAAACCTTCAGGATCACATCCAGCTAGCGTTGCTAATTCAAGCAGGAAGGCTTTTCCAATACCAATTGCAATATGGCAGGTGGTGCTATCTAGCTGGGTTGGATATTTCAGTCACCATATCACACTTGCTGAATGAGGCGATCTCTTTTTCCAGACCGCAATTTCTGAGAAATTGAGAACAATTAGATGTGAACAGCAGGAAACTCTGAGCAATCTTTAGAAGTAGTAACCTTGTGCAGTTGAAACAATTACATGGATGTGACTGACCGTCGTTGAGTCAGAGAATTCATTGAATTCATAGAAGGCTGTGGAGGCCAGGTCAATGAGTACAGTTAAGACTGAGATGGATAGGTTTTTGAATATCAAGGGTCACGGGGAGAATAGAGTTGAGAAACTTATCAGGCATGATTGAATGGCGGAGCAGACTCGATGGGCTGAATGGCCTAATTTCTGCTCCTATGTCTTATGGTCTTATAGATCTGAAAAAAAAGACTTGTCAATAGCAAAAGGATCAGAACTACTACTATTGTAAACGTGAGGCACATCACTATTCTATTTCATCCAATATGAGGCTCAGCCTGTGTAATCCCCAGGGATGTATCTTTTTTATAATCAGCCTGTTCAAACATCACATAAAAGCTCTGTGGCAGATTGCACTTAAATCTAGGTCTTCCTGTTTCCTTTTTTTATAGAACCTCTTGCTATCTCTTTTTATATTTCTAGCTAATTTCCTTGCACGCATTAATTTATTTTTCCTGATTAGTGTTTTAGCCATTCTGTGTTATGCTTTATATTCTGACCAGTCATCTGAAGTATCACTCATCTTTGCACATTATATGCTTTTACTTTGGGTTTGATGCTTTCCTTAACTTATCATAGAATCCCTATAGTGTGGAAGCAGGCCATGTGGGCCATTGAGTCCACACTGACCTCTAAAGAGCAATCCACTTACCCTGTCACTGTAACCCTGCAATGTCCCATGGCTAATCCACCCAAGCACACGGCCACCTCCTTCTCCTCAGGGATGTATATTTTTCTGATACCTTCGCTCAATTAAAGCACCTTTTTTTTTTAGACAACTAGGGTCATTCTGACTTGGGTGATATTTCCCTTTCCATCACTAGCCATATCCTCAATTAACAAGCCCTAAATTTAACCCTTAACCCTCCTCTCCACTCTTTCATCCTCAATGACACTTCTTTGAACCTACTTATTTGATCAAACAATTGTTGACTGCCCTCCCATGTAGCTCAATGTAAGTCTTGCTTGGTAACACTCCTGTATGAAAGGTGCCATCTAAATGCAAAAATTGTTTCCACTGCAGCCACTAACATTAAAAACAGCAGTAATCTTGAAACTAATTTGATTTGTTCTGTTTTAGTATCTTATACTGTGCACAGAAGCCATTCAGCCCAATAATTGCCCATGCTGCACTCTTTTTAAAAACTTATATAGTTAATCCCCTCTGCTCTTTCCACTACAGCCATGAAAATTGGTCTGTATGAACAAAAATAATTTGTGCTTAGCCTGATCCACTTTAAATCACAGTTAATCCACTATCTACTTTTGTCTATAAAATATTTAATGACTCCACAATGACCCTGGAGTGTTTTCAAAGATGCACATCCTTCTGAGAGAAAAAGAAAATCACCTGATCTCTGGCCTAAAATAGCGCTCACTAATTTCAAAACACTGCCTGCCCCTTCCTGTTTGCTCAGTTCTGGACTGACCCAGAAGAGGAAACATCTTTTCCATGTCCATCTTGTCAAGACTTCAGGAACTTACAAACCTCCATCAAATCACCCCTCTCTCTTCTCAAGTCCAGTGAAAAGCACAGATCGTTCAACCTCTCCTCAAAAGACAAACCATTTATTGTGGCTATTAGTCCAATAAAGCTCCTTTGTATTGTTCAAAATCATTTACATTCTTCCTAAAGGAAGGAGACCAAAACAGCACACAGGATTTAAGATGTGATTTGGAGATGCTGGTGTTGGACTGGGATGTACAAAGTTAAAAATCACACAATACCAGATTTAAGATTTGGTCTCACCACTGCCCTGAAGCATAACATTCTCATGTTTTATGTTCAATTCCTCTTGTAATAAAGGAGTATTACTTCATCATCCTTCTGAATCATTTGCAATAACTGCATACTAACTTCTTACAACTCACATACTAAAACATCCAGATCCCTGCAGCTGTTTTCCATTTAAATAATACTTGATTTATTTTCATTCTTCCTCCTAAAGTGAACGACTTCACATTTACGCACATTGTATTCCATCTGTAAGATATTTGCCCACCCACTCAATCTGTCGTAAGTTGGTCTGCATCATTGTTAGGTCATCTTCCCAACATGCACTTTTACCTACATTTGTGTCATCTACAAATTTAGCCACCAAACCTTCAATGCCCTCATCTAAGTTATTGATATACATTGTGAAAAAGTGGGGACCCAGTACAGTCTCCTATAGGACCCCACACATTGCATCCAGCCAATTTGAAAAATACCAATTTATGCATACTCTGTTTTCTGCCATATTTGCTATTTTCCAGTATCATGGAACCTTTGAGAATCTAACAAATTTTGGAAAGTTAACACCAATGCACCTACCTGATTAGACCCAGCTTTTAACACCCTAGGATTAAGCTAATCATGGAGATTTATTATCTTGAGGCTTCACCAGTTTGCTCAGTACCTCTTACTTAGGGACTATTAATTCACCAAAGTTCTCTTTTTGTTTTCTTCAACCTCCAGGTTTAAAGGTATTGCCAGCATGTTTTTGTATCTTCTATAGCGAAGAAGCAAAATATTTATTCATTGTATCCATTTCTTTATTATCTACTATTAACTCTCCATTCTCACTGTCCAGAGGACTAATACTTAGCTGACTTTCTTTTTTATGAATCTATAGAAACTCTTGCTAAATCTTTTTACATTTCTAGCTGATTTCCTTGCGCACTTAATTTATTTTCCTTGATTAGTGTTTTAGTCATTCTCTGTTATTCTTTATATTCTGACCAGTCACTCATCTTTGTACAATTATACATATTTTCTTCTAAGTTAGATGCTTTCCTTACCTTCCCCAACTAATATTAGTGGCTCCTTCTCTTGAAAATTTTCTTCACAGTTGAAATGTATTTATTCTGTCACTGCTTCTCTATTCATCAATCATCTATTCTAATATCCGAATGCACTTAAACTGGCTCAGTTTTCATGGCATGGCAACATGGTTGCTATTATTCACTCTCAGACTCACTTGTCTCCCTTTCAAGCTAAATATAAAATTCAATCATGTTATGATAAATGTGACATAGAGGTGCCTTTACTATGAATTAATTAATTAATCCTGTCACATTACACAATACCAAGTCTAGTGTAGCCTGCTTTCTGGTTGGTTACAGACATAATGCTGTAAGAAACTATCTTGAAAACATTCAATCTGTTTGTCATTAAAGGTACTGTAGCGAATATGATTTTTTCCATTTTATATGGAGATTAATGTCTCCCATAATTAGTGCTGTCCCTTTATTCTAAGCACCCAGTATTTTTTCTGGCATATTTCTTGCTGCATCATGGATATTGTTTGGGGACTTGTAGATCACTCCGACTAGTGACTTATTTCTCCTTCTAATCCTCATCTCTACCCAAACTGTTTTTCCATCCTTTTCTCATGATCCAAGGTAATCTCCAACTATTGCACCAATACCATCTTTGAATGGGGGCACTACCTCTCTGCCTTTACCTAGCTTCCTGTTCTTGAATTTCCTGTACCCTTAAATGTTGAGAATCCAGTCCTTCTCATTGTGTAGCCATCATTCCATGAGATAATCCAGATCATATTTATTCATGTCAATGTGCACTAGTATTTCATTTACTTTTTATGAATAACACATAAATTCAGACAAAGAGCCTTGAGTTTTCTTATTATCTTTGTCGCATCTAGTCTTGACAGCTGATATATTCTTAGTTTTTTTTCTCTCTTTGTCCTTTCATATCTTTCCCTGATTGTCATTTTCCACATTAGTATTTTGCTCTCCTAAATCGACTCTCTCCTTCGATTTGATACATTTGCCCAGCTTGATCCCTTGCAACTCTCCCCTTGTTTAGTTTATCCAGACGTTATTACCTTTGAGGTTCTGCTTTTGAATTTGGCACCTAATTTCTCATACATTGTCTACAGAACCTCTTCCTGTGTTATTAATAGAATAGATTCCCTACAGTGTGGAAACGAGCCCTTTGGCCCAACAAGTCCATGCCGACCCTCCGAAGAGTAACCCACCCAGCCCCATTCCCTTTACCTATTACTCCACATTTACCCCTGACTAATGCACCTCGCCTACACATCCCTAAACACTATGGACAATTTTGCACGGCTCATTCACCTAGCCTGCACATCTTTGAATTGTGGGACGAAACCAGAGCAAAGCCACGCAGACACAGGGAAAATGTGCAAACTCCACACAGTCGCCCGAGGCTGGAATCGAACCCAGGTCCCTGGCGCTGTGAGGCAGCAGTGCTAACCATTGAGCCACCATGCTGCCCTGCAATGTCAAAGTGGACCACAATGAATGGGATCTTTCCCTTCCCACTGCAGGTTCATCTCCAGCACAGGGGAGATACCCTGAAACTGGGCATCAGACAGATAACCCAGCCTGGACTTGTGCTTCTTGCTGAAGAGAACAGTGTCAATTTCCCTCCGTATACTGTCCCCTAACTATCATGACATTCTTTCTTCCTGTACCACAGTGCCATGGTCAATTAGCACATCCACCCTGAAGCCCTCACTCTCATCCAAACAAACTGAAACAAAAATCTTCAAACCTGTTGGACAATTGCAAAGGATGAGGCTCCTGCATTCCAGCCTTGGATCTTTTATCTGCCTCACTTGCAGTCACACCCTCTCCTGTGTCTGAACATTAGCTTGGATCAGAAGACTCAAACCTAAGGGGTGTGACCGTCTCCTGGAGTAGTGTCGTAACCTTCCCCGATGGGTGCAGCTCAATACTGAGTCGAAGTTCCTACAACTATGAACACTTACTGCAAGGTGCTGTAAATGTTTGTACCCCGGGTTATAAGTTATATTAAATACTAAGTACCTCTGCATTGACCTTATGAAACCACACAAAGCAATGGACAATATGCATCTCATAAATGCCCATTGATGCACTTGATGTTTCTAGAACACTTGATGTTCACTAGATAGAGATAAGCTTTTTCCCAGGATAAAGGATTCAATAACGAGAGGTCACACTTTCAAGGTGAGAGGTGAAAAGTTTAAGGGGGATACACACGACAAGTACTTTACACAGCGGGTGGTGGGCATCTGGAACGCATTGCCAGCAGAGGTAGTAGAGGCAGGCATGGTAGATTCATTTAAGATGCGTCTGGACAGATGCATGAGGAGGTGGGGATCAGAGGGATGCAGATGCTTAGGAATTGGGCGACAGGTTTAGACAGTGGATTTGAATCGGCTCAGGCTTGGAGGGCCGAAGGGTCTGTTTCTGGGCTGTAAATTTTCTTTGTTCTTTGTTCTTTCCTTTGTGCCTTTGCTGAAATTTGGGTGAAAAGCTTTGTGTCTTGGTCCATATAATAAGACAGTCTATCAAGATGATGCTGGAATCCAAGACTTCCAAATACAACCAGAGGCTTTCATTTTTATAGCACCTGTCAGGACCTCACGATGCCTCATTACGGCTAATGAAATAATTTTGAAGAATAGTTACTGTTGTAGGAAATGTGGCAGCCAATTTGCACACAACTGATCCCACAAACATCAAGGTGATGATGATGATGATGAGGTTTCTTTTCCTTGTTGATTGGGGGCTAATTATTTACGCAAGTGAAATTTTCTGGTGTTCTTTGTCTGTGGTATCTATGCATCAGCTGAGAGAGCAGATAGGGGCTCAGTTTAAAGTATCATCCGAAAGAAGGTGCCTCATACTCAGACGCACTGACAATGTCAGCCTGGACTAGTCTTTGAAGTGGGATTCTAACCCACGAGCTTCTGATCCAAGATTAAAGAATGTGTCCCACTAAGCCACAGCAGGCACTGTCTCAGTCCCTCTCAAGGGGTGAAGTGGCCGTGAGAAGACCACCAGCGAATTTATCAAGATCTCTTTGAAATTGCAGTGGGCCATGAACACTACCCGTTTTAACTTGACAGTTTTGTGTTGTCAGGTTTCGAGCTTGCAAGCCACCGAGGTCATGGACGGAGCATCTGAAAGAGCAGCATGTGCAGCATCAGCTGGTAAAGGCCGCGGTAACATCATGTCATTTTGTCCTCTCTCTAAATCCAGGGTTGCCAACTCTGCTGGGACCGTTCCTGGAGGTTCTCTCACGTGGCCTCCTGCCACAAACCAGTCCAGCCTCTCATGGGCCGTCTGACAAGTCAGGAGGGAAAGTGAGGTCTACAGATGCTGGAGATCAGAGTCAAAGAGTGTGACGCTGGAAAAGAATAGCCGGTCAGGGAGTATCCGAGGAGCAGGAGAGTCGATGTTTTGAGCATAAGCTGTTCAGTGGTATTTGATAAAGAGCTTATGCTTGAAACATCGATTCTCCTGCTCCTCGGATGCTGCCTGACCGGCTGTGCTTTTCCAGCACCACATTCTTCGACGAGTCAGTCTTTCTGACACCCCTGCCATACCACAACCAATTGGAAAACAAGCAGCAGCTTTGTGAGCCAATTAGATTGGACTTGACTGTCACTCAAACAGCCTAAACAGAAGGGTTCCAAGATTTTATTTTTAATGTCTGTATGATTTTCCTCCTGGGTCTTTACTTGCAGCAGTGTTCAGCTTTTCTTCCCGGAGACTCCAGGGCAATCCTAGAGAGTTGGCAACCCCTCCTTTATTCCCCTGCTGGAACAACAGAGGGATTCAGTAACTCTTCAGAGTCTTTGGTTTGGAGATGGGATGTATTGGTGGTTGCACAGGGCAAAGTGTTAGCTGCCTCTGTGGTTTTAGCAGCAGTTCATCGAATTCCTACCTTCTCCTCACCCAACACCTGCCTCAATAGAAGTGTTAGATACCGAGAGATTTTCACCTCCCAGTATTCCAAAATAGGCTGGGTACATATTTCTCCCCTTCATCTTAGCAGCCTCAGTTCTTTCATCCTCAAACCACGTGCACCATGCTATGAGTACAGAGAGAAGTTTTTCTTACACAGTGAGCCATGATCACTGGCTGAAAAGATCTGAAGCAGATTCTATGGTATAAAAGTGGAATTGGATGAAAGCTTGGGAAGATGGGCAGCACAGTGGCTCAGAGGTTAGCACTGCTGCCTCGCATGCCAGGGACCCAGATTCGATTCCAGCCTCTGGCGATTGTCTGTGTGGAGGTTGCACATTCTCCCCATGTCTGCGTGGGTTTCCTCCGGATGCTCCAGTTTCCTCCCACAGTCCAAAGATGTGCAGGTCAGGTAAATTAGCCATGCTAAATTGCCCATAGTGTTCGGTGCATTAGTAGGGAGTAGGGGAATGGGTCTGAGGGGGTTACTCTCCGGTGGGTTACTCTCCGGTGGGTTAGTGTGGACTTGTTGGGCTGCACTGTAGGGAATCTAATCTAATAAAAAGGAAACAAAAACATAGCAGTGCAATGCTAAAAGAGTGAAGAGGAATAGGAGTATTTGGATTGCTCTTTCAAAGAGTTAGCATAGGCACAATGGACCAAATGGCCTCCCTCTCTGCTGCATGATTTAATATTGCAAGTTCTGCTGAACAGGCAGCTGCCTGCTTGCTAAACTAACAATGGATCACAACAATAAATACCATGATCAATCAAGAACGAAACTCAAGTTGGATTTCATCAGTTTGAGATACTTCCAGCATCTTAAATTCATTGTTTTGTTTTTGCCCTCTTATCTTTGTCTCTTTCAGTCCACATAACTCCATGGGTATAATAGAGCATCCTCCAAGCCCGAAACCAAAGTGTCCCCCTTTCTTCAACATGAGCACCCCCTGCGAGGACCAGTGGGCCCTTGCTGAGTGAGACTATGGTCACCTGACTGAATAAAGACACAGGGTTAATTTCTTCAACTCTAACATTCAGCTCAATCCAGGCTTTAGTGGTCTGTGCCATCAGGGTAAGCTTGATCCATGAGCTTCCTGTTGCTGAAGGCCCCAAATATCTACCGTTAAAACTACCGCAATGAGGAGAGACGAAGTAGGGATGGGAGGAGGTAGGTGTGCAGTGTAAACACTGACCGTTGTTCTGAAATGGCCTGATTCTACACTGTAAACACTTGAAAATGTTTTGTCAAGCCCTTTTTTGGCCTTTTTTCTCCTTCTGAAATGGCATTCTGCTACAAAGGCCTATTTTGCTGAAATGTGAAACCCTGTACAGCAGAGGAGGAGCCATTAGGCCCCAAGGTTTTCCACTTGTATCCAAATGTTTTTGAAATGTGTCAGGAGTTTTCATTTCTGCCACCCACCAAGGCAGCGAACTCCAGACAGCCACCCTCTGGATGAAAGAATTTCTCCTTAACTCCAGTCTAGTCCTTCAACCAATCACTTAGAACCTGGGGCCACTAGTTATTCACCTTTCTGTGAAGGGCAATAGGATCCTGCCTAATCCATTGTATGTCAACCCCGCTCAATTCTATATGTCTCAATTAAGTGTCTCTTCAGGCTCCTCTCGTCCAAAGAAAGCAACACCAGATGACTCAGTCTTTCCTCATGACAAAACCTCTCCTTCCCCGGCAACTTGCTTATAGATCTTCTTTGTACCGTCTTTATTGCAATCTTCTCTTCCTTCCTGTAATGTAATAATTCAATCAGCTTCCATGCTTCTGAAAAAAATGATTTACCCCATTTCAAATAATGTTCTCTCTTGTTTGATATTCATCCTAAATGTTACATCATTCTCAGCTCAGCATGGGAGTTTCTGTCAGTCCTGCTATTGAGCAGCTGTCTGGAAGTGGGATGAGGTCTACCAAGATTGATCTACCCTCTCATATCACTCTCCCCACACCCATCCCAGTTCTCGATAAACCAGTTATCATAGAGTCATAGAGATGTACAGCATGGAAACAGACCCTTTGGTCCAACCTGTCCACGCCGACCAGATATCCCAACCCAATCTAGTCCCACCTGCCAGCACCCGGTCCATATCCCTCCAAACCCTTCCTATTCATATACCTCATCCAAATGCCTCTTAAATGTTGCAATTGTACCAGCCTCCACCACTTCCTCTGTGTGTGAAAAAGTTGCCCCGTAGGTCACTTTTATATCTTTCCCCTCTCACCCTAAACCTATGCCTTCTAATTCTGGACTCCCTGACCCCAGGGAAAAGGCTTTGTCCATTTACCCTATCCATACCCTTCATAATTTTGTAAACCTCTATAAGGTCACCCCTCAGCCTCCGATGCTCCAGGGAAAACAGACCCAACCTGTTCAGCCTCTCCCTGTAGCTCAGATCCTCCAACCCTGGCAACATCCTTGTAAATCTTTTCTGAACTCTTTCAAGTTCCACAACATCTTTCCGATAGGAAGAAGACCAGAATTGCACACAATATTCCAACAGTGGCCTAACCAATGTCCTTAGTCCTGCCCTTCATAGTAATAAACTCTTGGCACATCCCAAAGTGTCTTTAAGCCCACAAAGAAGTGTAGTTACTACAATAATGTAGGAAACATAACAGCTAATGTGTGCACAAGATTTCACACATTCATAATAAATTAGTAACTAATCTACTTTAATGGTACTGGGTGAAGGGTAAATTTTGGCTCAGTGACCGTGGAGTCTTTAATATCCACCAGAGAGGAATCTTGGTTTAAAATCTCATGCAGCTTCATCAGGTTTAACTTTGTGCTGAGGTTTGGTTCCATGACCTCTGACTCGGGGTGAGACTAAGCTATGACTTAAAGGAGAATTGGGTCTGGGGTTAGTTTTCGACTATAACTACAGAAGGTGATTATTTCTTGCGTTACTTTGCAGAGAACAATCCTCCGGGGGGCGCTCTCAGTGACCCGCTGCAGTTATGCATTGTGCACCCACCGCGGAGCAGACACTCTGGAACAGAATGCAGCAAGTCGAGCAGGTCAGGGCTGAGCGGATCAAACAGCGACCCACTGCTTCAAGAATTAGTTATAGAAGGTAACAAATAAGTATCCAAAATGGTATACTTGTTCTTGAGGGGAACGGCTGCAGGGGGTCCCTGCACTGGTTGCTTCCTCCCAGTCCCCCTCACTGTCACCCATCTATCTGCCATCTTTGGAGTTACTACTTCCCTAAAGCTCCGATCTATGACCCCCTCTGCCTCCCGAATGATCCTAAGTTCATCCAACTCCAGCTCCAGTTCCCTAACACGGTCTTGGAGGGGCTGGAGATGGGTGCACTTCCTGCAAGTGTTTTCAGCATCGACGTCCATGGCATCCCTCACCTCAAACATGTTGCAAGAGGAACATTGCACTGCCTTCACTGCCATCCCTCTGAAAGTAACCTTTTGTAAAACAAAAACTGGGTCTAAAGAATACAACAAGCAAAATGCAGCACTTACCTACTTACCACAACGGGTCTTATTATTTAGGTTAGAGGAGGAGGGTGGGTGGGAGACACTACCTCTGTAGTGCCTCGGGTTCTTCTCCTGCGCGCTTTTAAAGGGAAAAAAACCTACCCGGCTGCCCCTCTGGTCTTCGTCACTTCCCCCTGCTGCTCCCGCTCTTTCTGTAAAAAGAGAAAAAAAACACCGCTGCCCGCTACCGGTAAGTAATTTTAAAACAAACTGTCTTACCTTAGCTGCTGCTCGCTGCTGGTGCTTTGAAAATTGTAGAACCTTGGTGAGATTACACATG
Source organism: Chiloscyllium plagiosum (assembly GCF_004010195.1). Taxonomy (NCBI): domain Eukaryota; kingdom Metazoa; phylum Chordata; class Chondrichthyes; order Orectolobiformes; family Hemiscylliidae; genus Chiloscyllium; species Chiloscyllium plagiosum. Next base: position 116,245,576 of record NC_057711.1, on the reverse strand, counting down.
CAGTACTGGTCTCCATTTTAGGAGAAAGTGAGGACTCCTCTTGCTGAAGGGCTTATGCTCGAAACATCGACTCTCCTGCTCCCCAGATGCTGTCTGACCGGCTGTGCTTTTCCAGCATCCCACTCTAATCTTGACTATGATCTCCAGCATCTGCAGTCCTCACTTTCACCTTGGTCCATATCCCTCCATTCCTTGCATATTCATGTGCTTATCTAAAGGTCCCTTGAACACCCCTGTTGTATCTGCCTCCACCTCCTCTGGCTGTATGTTCCAGACTCCTACCACTCTGTGTAAAAAAACTTTCCCCATATATTTCCTTTTGAACTGTCCCCCTTTCACCTTAAACGCATGGCCCTTAGTTTTAGACATTTCAACTCTGGGCACTTTGGAAGGAACCAAACGCAAACACAAGAATGGTACTGTAATGGTGGACCCAAAATGATTGAAAAGATTGGGCTTTTTTCTCCAGAAAAGCAAAGAAGAAAGGGTGACATGATAGTGGTCTTTAAAATAGTTAGAAGTGTAAGGCACCAGGAGCTTGTTACCAGTTTGGGCAGGACCTGAACTGAGTCTATCTGTGCAGAGGTCATTGCTAATAAACCCAACAGGAAACTCAGGAGCAACTCCTTTACACACTGCTGGTGAGAAGGTGGAGCTCCCTGCTGTAGGAAATAGATGAGGTGAATAATGTATTTAAAGGGAAGCTGGATAAAGACATGAGGGAGAAAGGAACAGAAGGTGATGTTAATAGGATGAGATGATTGGGCATGGAGGGATGGTTGAGTGGAGCATAAAAGCCAGCATGGATTAGAGAGAATGCTGACCTGTTTCTGTGCAGGTTACGATGTTGGGCATGTTATTGCCAGATTCCAGATATCGTGATTTGGCTCAAGTAGATTGAAGAATGTGGTTTCACATAGATTAGATTCCCTACAGTGTGGAAACAGGCCCTTTGGCCTAACCAGTCCACACCGACCCTCCAAAGAGTAACCCACCCAGACCCATTTCCCTCTGACTAATGCACCTAACACTACGGGCAATTTAGCATGGCCAGTCCACCTGACCTGCACATCTTTGGACTGTGGGAGGAAACCAGAGCACCCGGCGGAAACCGACCCAGACACTGGGAGAATGTGCAAACTCCACACAGGCAGTCACCCAAGGCTTGAATTGAACCTGGGTCCCTGGCATTGTGAGGCTGCAGTGCTAACCATTATGCCATCGTGCCACCCTTTTGCACATGCACTTGATTCAAAGAAGCAAAGCTCTCCACTTGGTGATTGCACCTCTCCCTGGAGGTTTTTGAATAACAGCAGGAACATATGGAGAGTGAAAAAACATCATAATCTCAACATCAAATGTTTTTTCCCCTTTTCTCTTGAACATTTACATGGAAATTTCAGAATCTTGCTATTGGTGGATGACTACCTTATTTGCATGCACCTGCATTGCGTTGGCTAGTCAATCAGGTGTTTGGTCTTACCTGAGCTCAAGGATTTAGATTCCTCCAGTCTAAGGATTGCTGGGAAATGGGAGCTGTTTTTTCCAGCAGTGAGACTCAGGGCAGGATTGAACTTGGTGGAAGTGGATGGTAGTACAGTTACTGGTAACACATGAGCAGGAGAGATGGTGAGATGTGCCGGTGAGTGAGCAGAAGCACAGAAGGCATGAAGGGGTTAATAGTGTAGCGTGTGAGGTGAATGAGAGCATTGAGTGGACATGATGCTTGCATTGTAGGAGTTATCTATTAATGTTGGTTAGACCTGTGTGGAGTGGCAGGGATAGAGTGAATGAAAGCTCTGTCAGTGAAAGGTAGACTAGAGAAATAGTGGCATTTACACTGACAGGGCACTGTCCATTTTGTATTAGGTGCAGAAGTACATTTGATCTCATGGACATTGTTAAAGACTAACATTTTAGCTACAGGCTCTAAATGCTCAGAAAATCTCCTAACCATCTCTGTCCAATTCCAGTTCAAGTTGCAGTATCATGATGTTGATGCATGATCAGAAATGTGCTCCTTGAAAGGACGGAAGCTGATTTAATAATGATTTTCAAAAGTTTTAAAGGGAAGAACCTTTCCAGGCTTTGAATAATGTGGGCTATGTGAGAGCATCAGGGAAATTGCGTAAGGTATCAAATCTTGATATCAAGACTGAAAAGTTGCGTGTTCATAATGAGGTCCTGGACATTGAGACAAGACTCTCACCACTGAGATGTGAGAGGGCCATTAACAGGGATTATCACACATTCTCACCCTCACTATTACTTCGTTATGCTTTGACAGTGCATATTAATGAGGACTATCAGCATTGGACCAGTTAGGTAGATTCAAGGTTACAGAAGATGGGAGATGAGGAGGATCGGAGATGCAGGTGAGCATTGGAAAAATCATTTGTAGAATTAACAAGGGCATGGATGAGGGTTTCAGCAGATGAACTGAGGTAGGTAGGCAATGTTATGAAGATGGAAATGGTTTGAGTGATGGTGGGAAACTACAGGGCTGCAAGGTTAGCACACGTGTTGAAGATTGCAAACAGCCTGGTTCACTTTCTGCTACTGGTTTTCCCCTTTCGAGACAGACTGAGGTCATGTATTGTCACAAGCTGCGAATCTGACCCATGAGATTGAGATCCAGGAAACTAATATTTTTCAGGTTTATGGCTGCTATCTGAAACCTGAGATTAGGTTACGACCTTGAAATTACTTCCTCGTATCTTATTAATAAAATACATTTTCATTTCATGCAAGGGCTTTGGTTTCACGTTTCTTTCTTTCCCTGTAGCGAGAGTTTGCAATGTTACCATTGTCACTTTATCCCAGTTTCTTGAAGATTGGAAATGACTGACATCCTATGTGAATGTGCACGGTTTACCCAGTCTCTGTACCTGCCGAAATAAATTCTGTTCTAAACTGGTGAAGCCTCAAATTTGAAATTCTCAACCTTGTTTTGAAATCATTCCATTTTTTCAGCTTGCCAAACCAAGCCCCATACCAACCCCTCACCACCCCTAGCCCCATATACCTCTCTACTTCTTTCAGATAAAATCCACCTCTTGGTCTGAATCTGTCCTAATCTTTCCTTATGTGACTTCTGTATGCTCCTCTGAAGCACCTTGGGCTGTTTTATGACATCTAAAATATCCTATAAATGCAAGTTATTGTTGACTAATATCTAATTTGGCGGGACAAGTTCACCTTGATAATTATGACAAGTTCACCTTTCTCATGTTTAGAGGTTTGTACAGACGTCCAAACCCTGATGAACAGCCCACCACTCTGATGGGGCAGCCTGATGATTTTGGTTGCTTGTAGGTTGACTTTCAACTTACCCCCAATGTGAAACAAATGCCCCCTATTGGAAAGTAATGGATCCTTTCCCAGAGGACCATCTTTTACCTCTCCTCAGGCCTGTCCTGGACCTGACAGGGGGTTAGACACAGCCTAAGCATGTACCCTTTGCCCACACATTGCTCCGAATTCTTGTGTCAGCCTAGAAATGACCTGAGATATGTTTTCAAAGATCTGCACTTTGTGGGAAGTGCACAAAATGCAGATAGCAATAAATTATTTTCTCAAGATTGCAAACTGTAATTCAGGAAGTTTGAACTACTGATTTTCTGTTGCCAACTGCTCCCATCCATGCCCAACATTGACAGTTGACCTGTTAATGTCCACTTCCTGCCCCACCAAATGTGACGTGGTCAGAGTCTTCATAATCAATTGGATTTCAATTCCCTGGTGATATTCTTCAGCCCCAGTCATTTGTCTTTGGGTCTTGGTGACAAATTTTCATTTTCTGGACACTCCAGAGCAATTCTGGAGGAATGGGAGCACTCATGACTACCTTAGGCCATAAGATATAAGGACTGAAACAGGCCATTTCTGTTTCAGGCATCTGTTCTGCCATTCAATGAGATCGTGGCTGCTTCTCCCTGCTTTCCAAGTCACATTTGGGTTGCAGCTTGCATGGGGTTAACACTAACAAACCTAGGTTGTCCTCAGCTCCTGGCTTCTCCCTTTCTACCTGCAGCATCCATTTTGATACCCGCTGCCCTCTTTTTGGTTTGCACCGTCTCTCTCATTCTCACAAAATTCTTTCCGTTTTACTCAGAGTTGGTGGTGAGCTGCGAAGCAGCGACGCAAACAGACGAGAGGCCGGACATGCAGGTTGTGACCCTGCGCAGGGGTCACAGGTCAGGAACTCCCAGGTCGAGGCCCAGGTCACTGGTGGATTACAGCAGCTACAGAGACACCAAGTTACTGGTTGCGAGCTTCTTGGAGCACTCGTCATGCACTATGACCCCGGAAGTGCAGGAACTTGTGGAAAATATTCGATCAGTGTTGCAGTCTGATGAGGAACACATGGAGGAGGCAGTGGCAAGTGCTAACATACTCGATCAGGTAAGGGACAATCATTGCAACTGCGTTTTGGTTCTCACTGTCTCTGGGATGCTACATCTATATATCAAAGAGGATCAATCAGGCTATGAAGGATTCCAATGCATACTGTTAGATTGGCAGGTGATTTGGGAAATTTCCTATGAGGAAAGGTCGAGCAGGTTGGACGTACTCACTGGAGTTCAGAAGAATGAGAAATGACCGTATTGAAGCTTAAGCTTCAGAGGTGGGGGGCTTGACAGGGATGTTGCTGAGAGGATGTTTCCTCTTGGGAATGAACCTGGAACTAGTTTCAAATCCTTTCAATGTACGTGTCGCCCATTTGAGACCGAGATTAGGAGAATTTGTTTTCCCCATCAAGGGCAGTAGGTCTTTGGAACTCATTTCCAGAGACAGCACTGGGGAGTGGATCTTCGAATATATTCAAGACGGAGGGAGACAGATTGTTGATTTGTAAGTGAGTCAAGGTTTTGGGGGCAGACAGGAAAAGTGAACTTTAGGTCACATCAAATCAGTGATTACCTTGTTGAATGGCGGAGAAAGATCAAGGAGCTAACGGTCATCTCCTGCTTCTAATTTCTTACATTTATTATGAGAAAAATGAAAAGAAAAATAGCAAGAATTTGAGAGTTAAATAAACCCAAACAATGGAGCTGAAATCCAGCTGATATTCCCAATGCAGTACTGAGGCAATAGTACACTGCCAGAGGTGTGCTCTTTTGGACGAGACATTACATAGAGATCATATATGCCCCTTAAGTAGACATTAAAGGACTCATCATACCACTGAGAGAAGGATAATGACCTGCTCTGTCCTGTGAAATTCTATGTACAACATATTTTTCTTCCATTGGATACTCCCCAGGGATTGTGGCTTTACATGTGCGCTATCGATGGTATCGGTTTGTAATGCGCCAGGTTATTAACATGGATAAGAATTTCAAAAACGATGAAGTAATTGAGAATTAGGAGTCAATGAACGAGGGAATTTTTACATATTTTTAAAGTAACTTCAGAACAACCGAATGAATGTTTCAGGGCAGTGACCTTTCACCTCGAATTAGACCCCCACCTAGAATAATCTGCCCAGTTCTGGGTACCAGACATTAAAAACGCTGCAAAGGCCTAAAGTGTGCGAAGGAATTAATTAGAATGGTGAGAGACTCCAGCATGTGGAGTGACTAGAGAAACTCCAGGCTGTTTTCCTTAGAACCGAAAAGGTTAAGGGGATAGTCAATCGACACATTCCAAACGCTGAAGAGTTCTAAAAAAAGAGTAATAAGGAGAAATTTGTTTCTAGGGCAGGAGGATAAGTAACCAGAGGGCACAGCCTTCAGGTAATGAGTAAAAGAACTAAGTTTATATACACAATTTAAAAGAAATTGTTCATAGAATCTGGGAATCACTGGCTAGGCCAGCATTTCTTGCCCATCACTAATTGCCCAGAGGGCAGCTAAGAATCAACCACATTGCTGTGGATTTGGGATCACATTTAGGTTAGACCAGGTCAGGATGGCAGTTTCCTTTTCTAAAGGGCATTAGTGAGCCAGATGGGTTTTTACTATGGTCACCATTACCCTAAGGTTTTATTCAGGATTTTTATTGAATTCAAATTTCACCATCTACCACGATGGGATCCAAACCCATGTACTCTCAGAATGTTAACTTGGGGGTTCTGGAGTTCTAGTCCAGTGACAATACCACTGTCTCCACAGATTCAACAGTAAACTTTAAAAGGAATTCAGATAAATATGTAAGGGGGACAAAATTGCAGGGCCATGCGCAATTGACCAAGAGTAGAGTGGAACTAATTGACACCTGTACTGACTCTTTTGAAAGATATGATTGGTCTCTTTTAATACAACATCATTCAGTAATTCTCAGGAATGTTCCACACAATATGTGTAATCTCACTTCTGCTTCATTCTGGAGAGGGAACTGCTGAGTGCAACTTGACCACCCGGACTTTACCTGTGTTTTTCTTTTTGGATAGGCGATTATTGGCAGCTCCGAACACAACATCTCAAACAGGGAGACACCCCAGACGCAGGGCCATGCACAACTGCTGCATCTGCAGAGCTGCGGCGATCTGAGCACATTTGCCAGCACGGAGTCAGAATCAGGAGACGGAAGCAGCGAGCACAAAAGCCATCAGGAGAGACCTCACAGTCTGGTCGGTGTGATGCAAGAGACTGTGCTTTAAACATACAGGACTACTCAAAGTGCAATTCGAGCCAGGACACAGCTTCAAAATGCCAGTAACTAATATTGCCTGGGAGGGAACTAGTTTAAAGATGGGAGTGCAATATGAGGAAACACTGACATAGAATCATACTTAACATATGGGAGAACCAAGTACAATATGCAAGTGTAACTTATTCAGCGATAAACTGCTCAAAATGCACTTAGTTCAATGGGAGATAGTGAAAGTTGCCCTTTAAGACTCCTCATCTCAAGTTCCTGGTCAGTGAACAACGCCAATGACTCTCGAAACTGCCCAGGTTCATTAAAGCAAAATCTACTTCTGTTCCTGCTCCTTAAGCCTCATCATGTCAAAGGGCACTTTATTTGAAACAGAAAATGAGGAATTGCTAGGTCCAGCAAGGTAGCATGATGACTGGTTTAACACTGATGGTTTTCCTTTGTATCTTTTATTGCTCTGAATAATTACATGTCCTTTGCATTTTGTAGTACTGTTTTGTTTAAAATTTTAACAAATGAATTAACAGGTTTGTAATCTTTAATGTTATATATGTATAGAGAAAAATATAGATTATATATAAAAAAACTGCAACTATTCCTATTCTATTTAGATTGTCACACAACGCACTATTATATAAACATCTCCCACACTCATTAATCTACTTTGGAAAATTCTAGGTGACTGGAAATTGCACTGAAGCGCGTGTCTGATCTTGCCCAACAATGAAGAAAAATTGCCAGTGGCCCTGCTGAAACTTTGTTACTTAAATATATTGTTTCTAGATGTGATGTTGTATACCATGGGAAGCAATCTTGTCCTTGAGTTTTGTGGAGCGGGACATGACCAATGACTTGAGCACAGAATTCTAAGCTGCCACTCCGGTGCAGTACTGAGGGAGTACTGAACTGCTGGAGGTCCTGCCTTTGAAATGATATGTTAAGCTAAGGCCCTGTGTGTCCTTTCAGTTGGATGTCAAAAAAATCCCCATTATTGCCATTCTCGAACAAGAGCATTCACCTGAACTTTCTGTCCAGTATTTACCTCTTGCTTAGAAACCATCAACAACTAGTCGAAACTTGGTATCTGCAAACTACCTACCACCTTTCCGACAACAGTAACTACAGTTCATTCACTGTTAATGCCTGAGGATGTCCTGAGGTCAAGAAAAGGTGCTACACAAATGCTGATAAGAGAACATATTGAATGGGTTGTGACAGGTCTAGCAAAGAGAAGGTTAAGGCTATGAAATGGTTTGGAGAGTGCAGTTGGGAAGGACACTAATACTACATGCTCTTTCTTACCTTAAAGGGAAAGATAGAAGTGTGTAATTGCACTGAAAGCAGAACCTGTGTGAAGCAACACTTTATGTTTATCCCCTACACGCCCATTTTTCATACATCTCTGTACATGCAGGTTAAGTATCAACTTGTAAATTCTTCTAACACAGAGCACTCACTGAAGGAGAGAGAAAGATTCCTGGGCAGCCTTGGAGTTTCTGGCAGCTGGCAAGAACATTGGGTCGTGATCGATGATCATGATCGATAGTTCCACCTGCATGTTAGTCTGGAGCTGTCTGCCACAGTAACACTCACTCCTTTTTTGTGTGTGTGTGTGTGTGGGGAGGGGGGGGGGGGGGCAGGGAGGAAAAAAGAGAGAGAGAGAGAGATCTACTCAGATTGAGAGAGATGTTCGGTGTCTAGGAGGGCTTTTTGCTCAGAGTGTGGGGAAGAGTAGTTAGTTTGGTTGGTGGGTGTGGGAGGGGCTGTAGTTTGTGGAGGAATGGGGGAGGTTTGTCCAGTTGATTGGATGGCCACGTAGATCAGATTAGTGTTAATTGCATAGATTTTGATCCCAATCTAGCTAGGCCGGGTGTAGGACCTGCATCCTTGCTTTGTGTGTGGCAGAAAATTAGGCATTATGAGTTGGACTTGAAGGAAAGAAAGATAATGTATGACACATGGCAGTATTCAGTTTTAAACATGCCTCAAGAAAACTTGTCTGTCTGTGTCAATAGGATTTTTCTTTCTAGCACATGGGGAGAAAATGATGGCATCCTGGTGATGTTACAGGACTGGTGATCTGGAGAACCAGGATAGTGCTGGTTTGGATGGAAAATCCATCAAAGCAGTCGGTATAATTTAAAGTCAATGAGTAATAAATCAACTATTATAAAAACCTATCTAGTCCAAATCTATCTCCTTCAAGGAAAGAAATCTCCCAATTCTGAATTGGTCTGGCCTATCTGTGACTCGAAACCCACAGCAACATGGTTAACTCTGAGACAGCCCTGTAAACTACTCCGTTTAAGGGCAAAAAGGATGGCTGCCCTTAACAGTGATGCTGATACCACACGAAGAAATAAAAAAAAACTTTCAACATTTGAATGTGGGACTATGCTTTCTTATCAATGGACAACTTCCTTTCTGTCAATCTTTGACACTGACTCGAAGAACAGTGTAGTAACTACTTACACTAACAGTCTCCAACTGCATACTTTGTGTGTTTGTTTTCTGACCGTGACTAGATCCATCCAGGACTGCCCATTAAGCTCAGAGTTTCCAGTAATGGCAATAGTGAAGTGAGGCTCTTCGGAAAGTTAATAAACAGTGGTGCCAACATGGTCCATATATTTCATTTGTACAAAACAAAGTTATTATGGGCAAGAAGCTGATAAGGATGTGAAGTGTTGAGACCACATCAAATGGTTGAGTAAGTGAACCATAGAATCCCTACAGTGTGGAAAGATGCCATTCAGCCCAACAACTTTACACCAACCCTCGGAACATCATCGCATTCAGACCATAACCTTCACCCTATGCCTATGACCCCTCATTTACAACGGCCAATCCGCCTAACTTGCACACCTTTGGACTGGAGCACCCAGAGGAAAACGACACAGACACAGAAAATGTGCAAACTTCAGACAGTCAGCCAGTCAAGGCTGGGATTGAACCCATCTGCTTGGTGCTGTGAGGCAGCAGTGCTAATCACTGTACCACTGAGATGCCTAGAGTCTAAATACCTTCAGGGGGCAGCTGGATTAACACACTGGGGAAGAGAAAGGAAAAGATAGGAGGGGATGAAGAGAGTTGGAATGAGATTTATAAGCATTCACACAGACCAATTGGCCTCTGCCGCACCTTAGATTTGTCTGTGAAATGGATGAATTTGCACATTTAACTCGGTCTTTCAATCATGTTGATGTGCTTAGATTCCATTTCCATAATCATTACTGAAATGAGACAATTACTGTAGCTATGGAAACATGCAATCAATCTTTAATCTAATCTATTTGGTTAGATCGGATTCTTCCCAATAAATTAGGTTAAATTATTTACAAGGATGGTTACATACTCTTCAAAGTATACAGGCAGTGGCTGAAAAAGACAGGGGAATCAAAGTTACTGGCATAGATAGTTAATACAAACTGAGCAAACGATTGTTTAAAATCCTGCGTCAGCAAGTCAATCTATGACTGAAAATCAGATTGTTGTAAATAGATAAAAGGGGCCATATTTTCATGTATATATATAACTGGATTGGGAAGAAATTGATTGAATCTAGTTTTTCTCTATGTCAAACATTTGCTTCAGATGGTCCCATTTTTTGTTGCAATATGTCGAACTGTTGTATAATTTTGTTCACACCTTCCTTGCAAACTGTTGTTTCTGTGGTGAGAAGGAATGATCAGATTTAACACTTGAGAGAAAGTTTGTGAAGGAGGCTGAACAATCACAGAACACATCTCAGGTCTGAATGCTGATGTGATGCCCAGGGTCCCTGAGGCGAAGTGTCCAAGAGGAAGTGGCTACAGCACCATTTCAAAATATTTCATCTGAAAGAAATATTTCATGCTACAGAAATGACCAGCAAATTCCCAAAAATTAAAAAAGGATTCACACTACACTGGTTACCCGGTGTAAGGTATGGCATGTTTTAAATTACTACAGCAGTTTTTAGGCATATTTCAAACTTGGTCTTATGTGCAGGCAATTGCTAAAAACTCTTCTAGTCCACTGTTTCTGTGTGGTTACCACAACTTGCATTTATAAAGCACCTTTAGTGCAGCAAGATGCCCCAAGTTCCTTCACATGAATGTCAGCAGACAATAATTTGACTGCGAGCTGCTTAAGAAGATTTTAGCACTTGGTCAACAACAAGTTCAAAGAATCTTATTACAGGAGTGTGGCTTTAGGAATGGAATTGCAGAACTTCAGGCCCTGCCACCAATGGTGGAGCAACTAAAAGCAGGGAACCAGGTCTCACAGCGCCAGGGACGCGGGTTCAATTCCAGCCTCGGGCGACTGTCTAGGTGGAGTTTGCACATTCTCCCTGTGTCTGTGTGGGCTGCCTCCGGTTGCTCCCCGTTTCCTCCCACAGTCCAAAGATGTGCAGGTTAGGTGAATTGGCCATGCTAAATTGCTCCATAGTGTTCAGGGATGTGTAGGTTAGGTGGATTAGTCAGGAGAAAAGTAAAGTAATAGGGTATGGGGAATGGATCTGGGTGAGATACTCTTCGGCGGGTAGGTGTGGACTTATTGGGCCAAACAGCCTGTTTCCATACTGTAGGGATTCTATGAATTAGTCAGCAGCAGAGACCCCAAAAGGGTTGAGACACCGAAGCAGACTGGAAATAAGAGGCAACATTATGGAGGGATTTGAAAGATGAGTATGAGCATTTGGACCTGAATCCAGTGAGCACAGGGGATGATTGATTGGTGTCCAGGTCTTAGTGTGGTTTAGGACGTGGGCAGCAAAGATTTTTGATGAGCTGGATCATACAGGGACTGGAAGGTGAGAAGCCAGGCAGGGGAGTGTTGGGAAAGCATTGAGTGACCTTTTCTGGAAGCTGGCGAGATTCTGACTTGTGTAAGGATGTGCAGCAATGTGACGGTGAATCAGCAACCAGCTTATTTGACATCTCACCTGATCGCGATTTCCCCTGAAAGTAAAAGTGGAGAAATCTGTTTGCCAACTCACTCTTACCTCATTTAAATTATCATGTCACCTCAAACATACTTCCTTCATGGGGAGATGAAGGATGGTCATTGAAAATTGTGGTTATATACACTTCAAAGTATACAGGCAGTGGCAGGAAAAGGCGGGGGAATCAAAGTTACTGACATAGATAGTTAATACAAATGAGTAAATGACTGTCTAACATTCTGTGTCAGCAAGTCAAACTATGACTGAAAACCAAATTGGTCACGATCAATTAGAATTCCCCATGTTCAAAAGTCTCTCAATGTTCACACTGAAGTGCAACACTGAGGAACAGTTAATGGAGGAAGTACTGGAAAGGCTTGTAAAAATCCTGGCACTGCACCCCAACATTCCTGGGAATACACCCTAACAATGCCTGGGGCTGCACCCCAACAATCCTGGGAATACACCCCAACAATCCTGGGGCTGCACCCCAACAATCCTGGGAATACACCCTAACAATCCTGGGACTGCACCCCAACAATCCTGGGTCTGCACCCCAACAATCCTGGGGCTGCACCCCAACAATCCTGGGACTGTACCCCAACAATCCTGGGGCTGCACCCCAACAATCCTGGGGCTGTACCCCAACAATGCCTGGATTGTACCCCAACAATCCTGGGGCTGCACCCCAACAATCCTGGGACTGCACCCCAACAATCCTGGGACTGCACACCAACATTCCTGGGGCTGTACCCTAACAATGCCTGGGACTGCACCCCAACAATCCTGGGGCTGCACCCCAACAATGCCTGGGGCTGCACCCCAACAATCCTCGGACTGCATCCCAACAATCCTGGGGCTGCACCCCAACAATCCTGGGACTGCACCCCAACAATGCCTGGGACTGCACCCCCACAATCCTGGGACTGCATCCCAACAATCCTGGGACTGCACCCCAACAATCCTGGGACTGCATCCCAACAATCCTGGGACTGCATCCCAACAATCCTGGGATCGCATCCCAACAGTCCTGGGACTGCATCCCAACAATCCTGGGACTGCACCCCAACAATCCTGGGACTGCATCCCAACAATCCTGGGACTGCATCCCAACATACCTGAATTGTACCCCAGCATCCACAGACATTGAACCCAGTTGATTCTTAACAGGGGAATTAGAAGTAGGAATAAACCATGCAGGATTTACTTACACCTAAAAAAAGGAGTTCATTGTTTTTACCAGTCATTGGATCACCATCCCCAAGAGCTTTCACCTAAATGCAAACATTGCCAATGACAGGTTTGATATCTTAAACAAATTGAGGCCATAAATTCATTGGTTTCTGGTAGATTTTATTGGTCAGAGTTGCGAGACACGTGCCCTGTGCTTAAGGTGTCAGAACACAATCTGTTACAGAGGTAAATACATGCAACACACAGCACGGCAGCTACAGAGAGGCAACACGTGGAAATGTCAGTCACAGTAGAGACATGGGAGGCCATGAACAACCAATACAGGGAAGGTCAGTAACTAACTCCGGGTCGGTGGAAGGGGGTGGGTGGATGAGATAGGTGCCCCTTCTCCTCCTCTAAAGAAACTCATTGAATTCACTGTGTGGAGATCAGTTCAGTGCTGTCATGTGGTAACCTCTTTTTTTCTCAAAAACACTGCCCTTCACTATCTGGACTGAAATGAAACAATGCTTCTTTTGGCCCTTTCTCTAAAGAACTTTGCCTGAAGTCGAACCCCCTCACCCCACCCTGGACTCTATCGTGGTTTAATGCCACATTGGGAGTAAGCCAGGAGAAACAATGGCAGAGCAATCCTTAGGCGTCTGGAAACTTGACATAAAACCAGAATATCGATGTGATGGATGCACCGCTTTCAGTTCCGAGGAATTGGCCACCCAGCCTGCAATGTCAACTCTGTTCCTTGCCCTCCCTCTCCCTATACAGATGCTGCCTGACCTGACCATTTACACGTGAGAAAACACTTTTGTTTGAACTGAACTGATAGAATGTTGTCAATCGCTGTGCGTTGCCTGCACACTGCGCAGTTTTTTGCCTTCACTCTGGCATATTTCACCCAATGTACTTTCAAAGGAGGGGTAAGGCATGGAATAGAGATTTATTTTTCAAAGTTTCTTTCCACCCCGTCTCTCATTTGCTTTGTATTGCCAAAATGAGATGTTAAAATACATATATTTTATATATCACATGAAATATATTATGAACAAACAGAGTTTCGCTCTCCGAAAGTAAGTTAGGTTTCAATAGGGTACAAAGAACACTGTCATTTTGCTCTGCTCAGTCACATCTAAACTCCTTAGGGTCGATGTTAACTCTGAAATCAGCCTCACATCAGGCTGGTTCGTAGACTGCCAACTCCTGGAGATCATTAGCACTTAAACCCCGCCCTGGCAAACAATGTCCAAAGATTGTTTCAATTAAGACATTCAAAGGACATATCAAATAAAATGATCTGCTCAATGTCCACCCCTCCCCTGCCCCCACCACCTCCCAGTCGTTTCTCACTTGTAGCTGTGACCTGGACATCAATCTTTGAACTCTGAGAGTCAGCAACCTCAGGAGTATTTAAAGATGTTTTTCAGAAGGCACTCTCACCCCACCTCAGTGAGCCAGCCAATCTGTTTCGGCCAACAGGCACCCATCCAAATGACACTGGCGTTCTGTAACATGTATGGGATCCCAGTTGCTACTTTAGAGTTGAGGTGGAAAATTCCTGGACGTGATTGACTGGTGACAAAGAGGACGGCATAGTGAAAGCTAACCCCCAAACCTCATAGCAACCATCTAGGCCTTTCTCGTTTGATCGATCCACTCGGCTCCTTTCTTCCTGCTAGGAGAAAGTGAGGACTACAGATGCTGGAGAGTCGGAGTCGAAGTCGAAAACTGTGGCACTGGGAAAGACACAGTTCAGGCAGCATCCGAGAAGCAGGAGAGTTGACGTTTTGGGCATAAGCCCTTCATTAGGAATGTGATAAGCTCTGATGAAGGGCTTATGCCTGAAACGGTGACTCTCCTGCTCCTCGGATGCTGCCTAACCCGCAGTGCTTTTCCAGAGCTACATTCTGACTCCGTTCCTCTTGCACCTACTCCATCTAATGGGCTGTTTTACGGTAATGCCTTGGCATCCCACATTCCTTAATAAAGGACGCTGAGACTTCAAGACAGCTTCAACCCCTTTAATCACTAGACCCAATTGGTCACACCACTCAAGAGTTAATAACGACCCCATTGTGAAGAAAGTCTCCCCCCTCTCCCCATAATCCAGTTAGGATATATATATGTATACATACATATAGATTGTATTTATATATTATCTGATCGACCTTACAAAGCATTTACTTCTTTTAAAAAGAGAATAACCAATATTTAGCCCGTTGCAACAAGTTTATGGAATTTCGTTTGTTTTAAACATGGAAAAATGGGAAAAGGAATGTAAATCATTAGACACACGACTCTTGTCCCCCTTGCTCCCTCCCCCCAACCCCAAAATATATCCTTAATAGTAAAATAAATAAACAAATATTGTGGCTGCATCATAAACACCAAAAAAAATCTGAACTTATGACAAAACAAACACTGGAATAGGAACTACATTCATAAGAAGTGCATTATTCCAACAATCGTAATTAATACATTAGTTGAAATGTATAACTGTTACATAACTTTACAAGGAACAGCTTTATTACACTGCAGCATTATAACTTCCTGATGTTTAATGTTATTTGCTATTGCACCACTGGACAAAAAAAAATGTTATGTTCTAGGATTGCATAAGATATTTACATTAAGTTCACGTCAGCAGCTGCAGATATCTGATTACAAACTATCAACACCCAAGTCACTGGATGACTGAAACCCATTAGTTTGTGCCATGCCATTATAATTACTTCAAGTAATGATGCTACAAAGTCTGACAGGTTTCTAAGTGAGGTTAATATTTTTGATTTGCATGTAAACAGGGTGATGTTGATCTGGAGTAGGGGGTGAACCTTGACAATTCCATTCATAAACTATTCAGCTCTAACTCAGTTCCACAGATGAGGAATGAAACGGATGTTCCATTACCATGATGTTAGCGACTGTGAAACTAGTGCTGATAGGATACATAACAAGTCTTAATTAGATCTCATCTTCACCTTAATCAAATGGAAATAAACCCAGTGGTTTTAATTACCTAATAATTACTGCCCAGTTTAGGCTAACCTTATGCTCACATTGAATTGCTGCAGACGTTAAGATTCGTATTTTCTGCTTCAGTGTGGTGTGTGAACTCTTGCTATGAAAAGACACCTTGTACACTTCGAAATCACTTCTTCTAAAGAGCTATTTACATGGCTACCTAAACTTGTCCTCATCAAGTAGAAATGTTAGACCTTAAAGTGCAGGCTACCAAATAAATCATGGCACTGTAAAGCTGACAGCTATTAATCCCACAGCACTGTACAGGTGGTTCAATATGTCTAAGTAATGAATTTAAGTGGAGTGCGGAACTTCCTGTGCGAAACCAATGCTTTCTGAGTGAAACAACATCACACTCAGGATGAAATAATGGCTGCATCCTAGCCTTTTCTCCACGTGAAGGGCAGGAGTGTGCATGTAAAATTCTCTTACACGGAATTAGATGTCCACAGTAGCCATGTAGGGAGTTAAGTAATGAGATTTCAGGTTGTAGAATATGAAGGCAGGGTGCCTGACGTGAAAATATTACTCGCAATATCATATTTCTAAGTCACCCAAAAATCCTCTTCAAAACCATTCTTACCTCCCGCACCATAACATTGCAAAACAAAACATAGTTTAACTAGAACGTGCCAATGTAGTTTTAAATTACAGATAAAGGAATAATGTAAACATATTTAGGGAGGGGGGTATTTGCCTCTCTTTGCTGATTTTTATGCTTACAGAAAAAAAAATAGACCTGAGTATAAAATAGTGTTCCCCATTTTATAATCTTGGCTACAGATTTGTTAAAATTAGCAAAGATAATTATGTCCCACAGCCTTTTGTTTTATAAAGTGGAGTCAATGGAATGATCTTAGCTTCACACAGTGTATCAGTAAATGGCTTTAAAATATTGAAATAGAAGAAAACAAAACCAATTAATATTTTCAAAATAACAACTACTTTAAACAACACATCAATGTCTGGGGAATGTCTCAGGGAAGGAATGGTAAATAAATCAGGAAAAACATTGGGAATTTTTTTTTTTAAATGCCAGCAATGAAAATTTGGATGTTTCTGAGTCATTCTTAGTAGAACACACTCCGTAATACAAGTTTCACAATTTTCTAAATGCTCATAGTCAGTTCTTTTAGGTTAAATAACATTTCCTAATGACGTCATCAATGGGGCTGAAATGGTTACTGTGAAAGGTTCACTCTTAAATAACATCAAACTATATAGGTGCTCCGTTATTTTGCCTATTTGTGGATTACTGAGAATTAAGTCTGTGGGAATATATTTATGTTCAATTCTATATAAACCAACAAAGCTGCATCTCTGAAAGGCATCAAAGTTTTTTCAACAGATTTTTTGTCAAACCAAGCATGTTTAAATAAAAAATATTGTAGTTTCTGCTGCTGCAGGAAGGCAGCAATGATTAACACAATCAAACCACACAGACATATCCACTTTGCACACTGGGTCATCGTGACAGCCCTTTCAGATGTAAACTGGTTGTTCTTGCGCAGTCAGCAGTCTGTACATAGCAGCAGGCATTGTTTTCATGTGGATCTAGGGCAAAAGAGAGGGAGATCAGTACAACTTCTACATACCCAATGCCCTGGATATCCAGGACCAATCCTAGATGCTATTCTATAATATAGTGGCATACAGTGTTGAAACAATCTTTATTTGCAGATCACAACCAAACATGAATATGCAGGATATACACAGCGGACCGGTCAGTAGCAACAGAGAAGATCGAGATGGAACCAAACACTAACTTGCCATCTTGAAAGTAAAATGTCCCAAGCTGGACCACAAGAATGTTAACAGCCAAAATTCGACATTAAACCACATAAGGAGATACAATGACAACTGAAGAGAGATGCTTTATGAAGTGTCTTGAAAGGAGCTACCTAAAGAAGGAGTGAGGCTCCGGAAGCCCGTGGTTTCAAATAAATCGGTTGGACTATAACCCGGTGTTGTGTGATTTTTGATTTTGAAAGGTGCAGAGAGAGATGGAATAGTTGAGGGCAGGAATTTCAGAGTTCACAGCCTAGTACCTGAGTTACAGCCATTAGTGATGGAATGGTTATAATGGGGAGATATGCAAAAAAGCCAGAATTGGAGATCTTAGAGATTTAGAGGGCTTGTCAAAGAAGTAAGGAAGTGCAATGTGATTGAAAGACTAATAAAAAGCCAAAAATTATAACCTATTTCCTACCTGAAACATTAATCTTAGCATTTTCTGCATTTTTCTTTTGAAACTTATTTATTTTAATCAAGAAAAAGGGGAGGCCAAAGGGTGACCCAATGGAGGTCTTCAAATTTATGATGTGCTCAGTAGGTTGAAGGTTTAGATGTTAATACTGTGTGGGTGGCTGAACCTAGGGGCCAAAAACCAGAGACTAATAAATCCAGAAGGGAATTCAGGAGGAAATTCTCAATCCAGACATTCGCGAGAATGTGGAATTTGCTATCGTGGGGAGAGGTTGAGACAAAATTGATCTGAAAAGAAACTGCAAAACACAGAAGAAAAAAAGGAATAGAAGAAAATGTTGATAGACGGACATAAAGTAGGGAGGGAGAGGGCTCATGAGAACCAGTGGGGCTGAATGGCCTTTGCATTAATCAAATGAATTTCTGTGGATATAGAGTCACAGAGTCATACAGCGTGGAAACAGAGCCTTCGGTCCAACTTGTTCACGCTGACCAGACATACCAATCGAACCTAATCCTACTTGCCAGCATTTGGCACATATCTTTCTAATCATGTCCCCATCCAAACGCCTTTTAAATGTTGTAATTGCACCTGCCTCAACTTCTTCCTTTTTCAGCTCGCTTTATACACGCTCCACCCTCTGCATGAAAAAGTTGCCCCTCAGGTCCTTTTTAAATACAGTATTTCCTCTCTCACCTTAAACCTATGCTCTCTAGCTTTGGATTCCTCCACCCTAGGAAAGAGGCCTGAGCTATTCACTCTATCCATGCCCCTCATGATTTTATTAACCTCTATAAGGTCAACCCTCAGCCTCTGACATTCCAGGGAAAATATCCCCAGCCTATTCAGCCACTCCCTATAATTTAAACCCACCAGTCCCAGCAACATCCTGGTAAATCTTTTCTGCACCCTCTCAAGTTTAACAACATCCTTCGTAGAGAAGGGTGACCGGAACTGTATGCAGCATTCCAAAAGTGGCCTCACCAATGACCTGTACAGCTGCAACATGACCTCCCAACTCCTAAACTCAA
This sequence comes from Chiloscyllium plagiosum, assembly GCF_004010195.1. Classification (NCBI taxonomy): domain Eukaryota; kingdom Metazoa; phylum Chordata; class Chondrichthyes; order Orectolobiformes; family Hemiscylliidae; genus Chiloscyllium; species Chiloscyllium plagiosum. The sequence continues at coordinate 116,226,600 of NC_057711.1, read as the reverse complement.
ATGTTCTCAAAGAATGTAAATGTGCCAAATACCTTTTTCACCATCCTGTCTACCTGCAAATCCACGTTCAAAGAACTATGCACCTCTTCATTCCTACAGCTGCTATTTGAATCTTAGTTTCTAAAAACATGGCTATCAGCAGATCAAACTAGACAGTTGCATGATTGCAAATGCAATAATCTTCTTCAAAAAGATTTTTCCAAAGAACAAGCTTATTACAAGAGGCATAGCAGATCCTCTGGCAGGTTTCCATCTCTCTCTCTCTCACACACACACACACACACAAACAGAGTGTGGAGGGGCAGTCATTTCATCTCTGTGCAGAGACATCTGCTCATGACCAATCTGCACTTGTTTACATGTCTAGCTTCAACAGAAGGAAATTCAATCCACTGACGTCAGCAGTCATTACAGTTCAGAGGTGCCAATGTTATCCTCTGAGATGGGAAAAGGAACCTATAGATCCTGCAGAGACATGGCACAGAAACATAACTCAGAGAAGTGTAATGTGATGCATTTTGGAAGCGATCAAGAGAAGTAATTTAAACAAGAGGGATGCCAGGAATAGAAAGAACTGGTAGCTCATATAACCAAGTCATGCAAAGTGACAATAAAGTTGACAAGGCTGATGAAAAATAACATATATAATTTTAAAAATATATTCTTTCACAGTGAGAGAGTTCCACTAGCTAGGACAATTTTTATTGCTCATCCCTAATTGCGCTGGAGAAGGTGGGGGTGAGCTGCATACTTGAACTGCTGCAGTCCTTGGGGCATAGGTAGACCCACAATGCCGTTTCCAGGTTTTTGACTCGCAACAATAAGGAAATGGGTGATACAGTTCCAAGTCAGTTGGCACATGGTTTGGTGGGGAACGTGAAGGTGGCAGTGTGCTCATCATCTGTTGCCTTTGATCTTCTAGATAGAGTGGTCACATGTTTTGGAAGGTGATGTCAAAGGAGCCTCGATGAATTCCTGAACTACATCAGTGCGTCAGTGATGGAGGAAATAAGTGTTTAAACAAGCAGGATGCTTTGTTTTGGATGGTTCTGAGTTCGAGGTATTATGGAGTTGAGCTCAGTTTTGTAGATGGAGGGAAGGCTTTGGAGAGTGAGGAGGTAACAGAGAGAGCTGGTGAGAAGCCACTGAGTGGGATTCTGGCAGTAGCTGGCTCAGTCACCATGTAGGTTTGACTGCTCAGGAACCAGGTTTGCACGCTGACTAAGTAGTGCCTGGAGGGAGATAAAATACTTTTTGTCCTATGCCCTCTAGTTCTGGACTCCCCCACCCCAGGGAAGAGACTTTGTCTATTTACCCTATTGTGTCCCTCATGATTTTATAAACCTCTATAAGGTCACCCCTCAGACTCCGACACTCCAAGGAAAACAACCCCAGCTTGTTCAGCCTCTCCCTATAGCTCAAATCCTCTAATCCTGGCAACATCCTTGTAAATCTTTTCTGAATCCTTTCAAGTTTCACAAAGTCCTTACAATAGGAAGGAGACCAGAATTGCACACAATGTTCCAAATGTGGCCTAACCAATGTCCTGTACAGCTGCAATATGACCTCCCAACTCCTGTACTCAATATTCTGACCAATAAAGGAAAGCATACCAAACACCTTCTTCACTATCCTATCTACCTGAAACTCTACTTTGAAGGAGCTATGAACCTGCACTCCAAGGTCTCCAACACTCCTTAGGACCTGACCATTAAGTGTATGAGTGTATAGTGGGTTGCATAATTAGTTCCTGGATTTTTGTCTGTGATCGATAAGGTTGATTTGGTTGATGAGGTTCAAAATGGCAGGAAAACTTAGCCTTATGGAATACTCCTCTTGCAATATGTGGGAAATCAGGAAGACTTCCAGTGTCCATGGTGACTACGCATGCAGGAAATGTGTTCAGCTGCAGCTCCTGATTTGCCACATAGAGTGCCAGAAACTGTAGATGGACTCACAATGGAGCATCCCTGAGGTTGAGAATGGTGTGGATAGCACGTTTAGCAAGCTGGTCCCACCACCAGTAAGGGCTGATACAAAGAGATGGGTGATTACCAAGAAGATGAGTAAGCGTGGGTAGGCAGTGGAGTCCCCTGTAGCAGTTCCCCTCTCAAACAGATATACCGTTTTGGAGACTGTGGGGGGTGGGTGGGAATGGCTTCTCAGGAGAAAGCAGCACAAAAGCCATATCAGATATACCACAACAGGCAATGTTGTACAGCAGGGCAGGTCAAAGTGTAAACAAACTGGAGTGATGGAGACTCTATAATCAGGGGCACAGACAGGCGTTTCCATGGCTGCGAGGGAGACTTTTGGATGCTGTGTTGCCTCTTGGTGCTAGGGTCAAGGATATCTGAGGGCACAAGATATTCTGAAGTGAGAGGGGTAGCAGCCAGTGGTTGATACTAACATAGGCAGAAAGAGAAATCAGATCCTCCAAAGGGAGCTCAGGGAGTTAAATAGGAAGTTGAAAAGCAGGACCTCTAGGGTTGTAATCTCAGGATTACTTCGTGCCACATGCCAGTGAGGCTAGGAATAAGCAGATAATACAATTATATACGTAGCTAAAGAACTGGTGTAGAATGGAGGGCTTCAGGTACATGTATCATTAGGATGTCTTCTGGAGCAGATGAGACAAGAGGATGGGTTGCACCTAAACTGGAGGGACACCAAGATCCAGGCAGGGTGGTTTTGTATTGCCACTTGGGAGAGTTTAAACTAGTGTGGCAGGGTGTGGGAACCAGACTAATAGTCAGCAAGTATAATGACTGAGGAGGAGTCAGAGATGAAGGGCAGCAAGGCTAAGAGGAAGATCAGACAGAGAGATGTTACTGAACATGGCAAAACTGGAGATCTCAGGTGCATTGTTTTAGTATGATGGGTAAGGCAGATGAACTTAGAGCTTGGATTGATACATACTGTTTCAGAGACTTGATTGAGAGAGGGACAAGTCTGGCAGCTTAACATTCCAGCATTTAAATATTTCATACGAGATAGAGATGTAGAAGAGGTGGGGAGGGGATTATTGATAAGGAAGAAAATCACAGCAATACTGAGGGAGAACACCTTGGAGGGTTCATCCAGCAAGACCATATGGGTAGAGCTCAGGAATAGGGAAGGGTGCAATCACTTTGATAGAAGTGTACTACAGGCCTCCCAACAGGAGACAGAAGAATAGAGAGTTGGACAGATTATGGACAAATATAAAAACAACAGTGTTGTTGTGGTGGGGGATTTTAATTTCCCCTATAATGACTGAGACTTGTTTAATGCCAGGGGCTTGGATTGCGGGGAGGGAGAGATAGGGCATGTTAGATGCACCCAGGATGTTGTTTTGAGACAATATGCAAATAGTCAAAGTAGGGAAGGGGCCATGCCATACTGGTACTGGGGAAGGATCTGCGAGGTGATGGAAGTAGAAGAGCATTTCAGGAATAGTGACCATAATTCCCTAAGTTTTAAGCTACTTATGGATAAAGATAAGCGTAGTACTCAGGTGAAAGATTTAAACTGAAGGAAGGCTAACTACCATAATATTAGACCGGAACTAGGGCATATAGATTGGAGTACTGTGTTTAGTTCTGGGCACTTTGTTTAAGGAAGGATCCTTCACGACAGACTCCAAAATCTTATCAACGACTGAGGTCAGGCTAATCAGCCTGTCTTCTATGACTAAGCCAGTTCTGTATCCAACTTATTGGCTCACCATGGATCCTGTGTGACATCAGCTTTTGTATCAGCCTGCCCTGAGGGATCTTGTCAAAGGCCTTGCTAAAATCCACATACACAACATCTACCACACTGTCCTCATCAATTATCTGTGTCACTTCCTCAGAAAACTCAATCAAGTTTTGTGAGACATGACCTTCCCTGCACAAACCCATGTTTCCTATTGCTAATAAGTCCATATTTTTCCAAATGTGAGTAAATCACTTTCAGAGGAATGTGCTGCTCCTAAACTCTAATGAACTGGTCTTTAAAAGATTCTCACATGCAGATGTGGATTAATAAGTTGGATACAGAACTGGCTTAGTCATAGAAGACAGGCTGATTAGCCTGACCTCAGTCGTTGATAAGATTTTGGAGTCTGTCGTGAAGGATGAGATCTCTGATTACTTGGAAATGCATGGTAAAATGGGGCAAAGTCAGTCTGCTTTCATCAAGGGCAGGTCACGCCTGTCAAATCTGTTAGAATTCTTTGAGGAGGTAAAAAGCAGGTAAGACCAGAGAGAGACAATGGATGTTATATATCTGGACTTCCTGAATGCCTTTTATAAAGTGCTGCACAATGGGCTACTGAGTAAGATAAGGGCCCAGGTATTAGAGGCAAGGTACTAGCATGGAAAGAAGCTTGGCTGTCTGGCAGAAAGCAGAGAGTGGAGATAAAAGGGTCCTTCTCAGAATGGAAGCCAGTGACTAGTGATACCTGGCAGATAAATTTCAATGCAGAGAAATGTGAAGTAATTCATTTTGGTAGAAGAAAATGGAGAGACAATACAGGCTCAAATGGTACAACATGGAGGGGAGTAAATGAGCAGGTGGACCTTGGGGTTCATGTGCATAATTTTCTGAAGGTGTCTGGGCAAGTTGAGATAGTTGTTAACAAGGCTTATGGAATCTTTGGGTTTCTAAATAGAGGTATAGAGGATGAAATTTAGGAAGTGACGCTAAACCTTAAATCATTGGTCAGACCGCATTCGGAGTACTGTGTTTAGTTCTGGGCACTTTGTTTAAGGAAGGATGTTAGAGCCCTGCAGAGTCAAAGCAGAATGATATCAGGAATGAGGGATTTTTGATACAGGAAAAGATTAGAGAGATTGGGCTTATTTTCCTTGGAGCAGAGAGGATTAAGAAGTGACCTTATTGAGAAGTTCAAAATTATGAACAATTTTGACAGGGTAAAGGAGGATATTCTATTTCATCTAGGTGGTATGTCAGTAACTAATGGTCACAATTTCAAGATTGTCAGCAAGAGACTTAGGAATGAGATGATGAGAAACTTCTTTACTCAGTTGTTAGGATTTAGAATGTGCTGTATGGGAGAGTGGTGGAGCCGGATTCCATGGGAGATTTCAAAAGAGAGCTGGATATATATTTGAAAATGAATAACTTAGAGGCTTACAGAGATAGGACGAGAGAATGGGTAGATCTTTCAAGAGCCAGTACAGACACAATGGGTCTAAAGGCCTCCTTCAGTACTGTAAAATTCTATGATTTTATGAAAGGTGCTATTTAAATGAAACTTCCGTCTCTCTTTATTATTACAGTAATTTTTTTTTTCAAATATAAACTTTGTTGTAGATGTTAATATCATTGGGATATTGGGTCAATTTCAGTAGGTGACCAACTCCTGACATGACAGCTGAATTGTTCTCCTTGTAACCTTAGAAGAAAGAATTATTGATGAGGTTGGGGGGTGGGTGAGGAGAATGTCTGGACAGGGACCAACATGCAGTTTTCACAGCTTCTAATGAGAAAGCTATAACCCAGCTTAACATTCATCTCAGTCTATGGAATTTTTGTTTTAAAGAAACCAAAGGTGACTTCAAGGGCAATTCTGATGTAACCAATCGGACAGCTAACTGCGTTTACTGACCACATTCTAGGGATCAGCTTCAATCACATTATAGGCACAATCTGATCCAAAGTTTATAAGTGATAACATCATAGATATTTCCAACATTGCTAACTTGGTTAAGCCTTGCAACAGATGGTTTAGGTTACAACTCCTGATACAGCAATTATTTTGGACTTGCGACATCTTGAACAACCAGGAAGAATTGCATTTTCATCCTTGCCTCTATATAACAGTGCTTTCATTTAGTTCATTCGCAGGATGTGGGCTGGGCCAGTATTTATTGCCCATCACTAACTGTGTTTGAGAAGAGTCACCTTTATGAATACAACTGAGAGGCTTGCCAGGCATTTAAAAGTCAGCCACATTGCTATAACCTGGAGTTTATATGTGGGTCAGACAGAGTAAAGGTGGTAGATTTCATTACCCCCCAAAAACATTAATGACTAGATGGATTTTTCTGACAACCTGGAAGTTTCATGGGCACCGTTACTGATAAACTCTTTTAATTTCAGACTTATTTCCCAGCAGCTGTAATGAAATTTGAACTCGCATTTCCCAGTCGTTAATCCAAACCTCGGGAATTTCAGGTTAGTAACACAAGCTATGTTGCTAATCCCTACCAACTACCTAGACACCCAAACACGCTTAAGAACCCCATACATCATAATCACATACCCATCCAGCTCCCTGACCCACAGACCACTTTCCGCATGCACACAAGAAACACACCACGCACCCACACTCCCTCACCCATCCACGCACCCACACTCCCTCACTCACACTCCCTCACCCACCCACACTCCCTCACCCACACACCCACTCACACATCCTCACCCATACTCACTCACCCTGATTCACACACACTCA
>NC_057711.1:116212123-116217734 GCF_004010195.1 Chiloscyllium plagiosum | reverse complement strand
TAAACACTTGCCCACGCACGCACCCATACTTCATCACCCACGCACTCACCCAAATCCCTTCAACCACACAAGAAACCCACACACAGCCCCCCCACCCACTCTCACCATCTCATTCACCCACGTACACGCCCACAGTCACAGGGACTTTTCTAATCCTTCCCTAGATCACTACCACACACGGTTGCATCAAGATTCAGCATGCTATGTTCTCTGTCTTTCTTAGCCGGGGTAAGATATTGTCAAAGTTTTGAAGAAACAGAATGGACTCATGGCAAACAACAGGATCACGCAACATGGGATAGACAGGAAGGTGGAATGAACAAGGCAATAAAAATGCTCCCCTTTCTTAATGAGCTCCCCCAATCTTTGTGTTCGTTTTCTTTGATCATTCTTTTCTGTAATAGTGTTCACTCCTACAAATTCAGAAAACTGACTTAGATTGTGACTGGAAATGAAAAGAAGGAAATGGCAATTCCAAAACACAATTTTTTGGACGTACTCTTGGTTATTTTTAATGACTCACATGTTTCAACTATGTAAAGATTCCAGTTCCTGTTGAGCATGAGTCTGCAGCTGCAGCTCTGTCGATAGTACCCTCTCACCTTTAAGCCAGAAGGTTGTGTGCTCAAGTTTCACCCCAAGCTGTTGACTACATGAATCCATATTGACGCTGTCAATGCACTGCTGAGGGGGCTGCTCTGTCAGAAGTGCGAACGTTCAGATCCCATCTGCCCTTGCAACTTCCTGTACACAAGGCCATCTTCCTGCTGTGCTCTGATCATGTTGCCTTTCAAGAGGTGTTTGTTTCTAATTCTTTTACAAGCTGACAGTGGTAAGAATATGGGCCCCACTGCTACATGAAGCAAGGGAGGTAAACAGCATAGATGTATTTAAAGGGAAACTGGAGAAGCATGTGGGAGAAAGGAATAGGAGATATGTCAGCAGCGATGCTAACCAAGTAGAATGTTTCCCTTTGCATCCTGCGTTTGATTCATTCGGTCCAGAAATTGCACAGAATGTTTCTTTTATGGAAACAGGCCAATTGTCTAACTCTAGTTAGGCAATCACATGATGAGCATGTCCTCTTGGATTTCAACGAACTGGTGTATTGTCCTTGGCACAGGTTTGTAATCATTTACACACACAAGTTTATATGTTCTACTTGTTTCCTCACCTCACCTCACTTTTTGACATATGTTGGCAAGGACAGATGGGATCTGAAAGTTCGTACCTCTGACAGAACAGCCCCCTCAGCACTGCATTGACAGTGTCAATATAGATTTGTGTACTCAAGACCCTGGGGTAAGACTTGAACACAGAACCCTCTGGCTCAAAGGTGAGGGGATCCTACATGTAGAGTTGCTGATGCAGACTCACACTCAGTAGGAACTGGAGTCTTTATATAGTGGAAACATGCAGGTCACTAGAAATGAAAAAAAATGTGCTGCTGAAATATTGATTTGTGTTATGCAATTAAAATTTCCTCCTTTCCCACTAGACTACTATTAATGATTCAAGGGATATCTTTTTATGAAGCCTGGGAATGGAGGCCACACCAGTTCGACAGCTGTGCAGTGTACGGCAGCTGAGATGACCATGTTTTTAATCAACATTCACACACTCATTTGTCTATATTCTGCCAATCAGCAGCCTACAGCTAACTATCTTGCACAGTCTCAGCCCAGCTTGAAAACTGACTCCACAATCAGAGTCCTGCTCCAACCTCCTTTAAATTAATAAAGATTAAACTTTCGCATCCCGGTACCAAATGTATGAATTATGGAATAGTATATAGATCAGAAGCAAGTCGTTTCATCCATTGAGCGGAGTTGCTCCTACAGAGAGCTGGCAAAGATACCAAATGTTGAACAACCTTCCTTGGATTCCCTACCATTCTGTCGGCAGTGATTCTGTACTGGAGCAATCCAATTCGTCTCACTCCTTCCACCCTGCCCTTTCCCCCAAATCCTTTCTGCTTCATTTTTTTAAATCCAATTCCTCATTGAAATTGAAGCTGCATCCATCACCTTCTCAGTCAGATTGTATTCCAGATTGTAATCACTCGTTGTGTAAAAACTTTCCTCACAATGCCTCGGGTTACCCTCAATCTGTGCCTTCGGGTTAGCAAGTGCAAACCATCTCTCTTTATTTACTGTTTGTAAAGCAAGCCGAAAGGTGACATTTCAAGCTTTTCCCCACAGGGACAAAAAGCAAGGAAAGGTGCTTATTTAGCCACGTTTAGATTAGATTCCCTACAGTGTGGCAACAGGCCCTTCGGCCCAACAAGTCCACACTGACCCTCCGAAGAGCAACCCACCCAGACACATTCCCCATACCCATATTTACCCCTGACTGATGTACCTAACACTACGGGCAATTTAGCATGGCCAATTCACCTAACCTGCACATCTTTGGACTGTGGGAGGAAACCGGAGCACCTGGAGGAAACCCACGCATACACGGGGAGAATGTGCAAACTCCACACAGACAGTCGCTCGAGGTGGGAATCGAACCGGGTCCCTGGTGCTGTGAGGCAGCAGTGCTAACCACTGAGCCACCGTACCTCCCATAAGCTGGAAGCTGGACAAAACTTTCAAAAATTGATGTTTGCCCAAGCAGCCAATGCAGAGGGAATAGGAGGAAAGGCAAAACATATCCTGAAAACTAAACACTGACATCGCAACAGGAAGAGACCATTCAGCCCTTTCAGTCTGTTCTATCAAAAATTAGATAGATCATGGCTGATCTGTATCATTGCTCGATCTACTATCAATCTCTGTTTTGATATTCTTAATTGACACCTCAGCCTCAACATCTTTCTTTAGGAGAGACAATTCTAGACCTCCACAGCCTTTTGTGTGAAGAAGTTTAAGGTTTAAGGTGAGAAGGGGTAGATTGAAAAGGGACCTAATGGGTAACTTTTTCATGCAGAGGGTGGTGAGCCTATGGAATGAGCTGCCAGAGGATGTGGGTAGAGGCTGGTACAATTACAACATTTAAAAGGCAAAGGAAGGGTATGTAGAAAGGAAGGGTTTAGATGGTTGTGAGCCAAATATTGGCAAATGGGACTAGATTAGTTTAGGATATCTGGCTGGCATGAACGAGTTGGACCAAAGGATCTGTTTCTATGCTGTACAGTTCTTTGACTCTAAATACTTCCTGACATTGCCCTGAATAGCCTCGCTCTAATGTTAAGGTTCCACCCCCTTGTTCTGGACACCTCACACCAGAAGAAATAGTTCCTCTCTAGCTACCCTAACAAATCACTGAATAAATTAATCTCCTACACAAGCCATATGAATGAAAACTGTCCTCTTTACCGTTCCAATGATCCGCACTGTGCCCACTCCAAGGTCAATAAAAACTTCCTAAGGTATGATAATCAGATCGAATGCCACACAGAATTCATTGTCTATAATGAGCAAAAACCTCTGCGTTTCGATTACTTGCGATGGAAATTAAGATGATGTCTTGGTTATTTATCAAAACATCAATTAACGGGAAGAACAGGAATCCTTACCTCACCAACTGCGTTGGACAAAATATGGACTATTTTTTCGTGAGGCGTCGCAACAACACTTTGCCCATTGATTTCGATGATCCGATGACCAACTCTCACGCCACCGCGCTCTGCAATTCCTCCTCGCATAAGGCTGCATATCTGAAATAGGAGAGCTGTCATGAATCGATGCATGAAGGTGCAGTTGATGAACACGAAATGCACCTTTGATTTAAAGGAAGCCTTTGCCAATCAATCATCTCAACACTAAAGGGATAACTGGACAAAACCAGGCTCCCTTTGAGGGTTATTAACTCTCAGGATTGGTCTGAAATCTCCAGGATTTATCTCATGGATATTGCACTGAGCAAAAAAAAAAACAACCTGGAGAAAGACTGTTTGGAGGCTCCAATTCGAGATGTGACTTCAATTTGAAGCCTGAAAGATGGGTTTAAAGGATCTAATCATTCAAGGATTTAATGGTAACTAATTTCAACCAGAAGCAGGGGAGCTCTCTCTGGTACCTTGACTGAATAATCAAGAACGGACATTTTGGTCGTGACCACAATGTGGGATCTTGCTGTGCACTCCAATCCCAACCTCACCATCAAGCCAGCGGATAAAGGGGGTGCAGCGGTAGTTTGGCGCTCTGACCTTTACATCGCTGAAGCCAGATGCCAACTCTAAGACAGCTCCTCCTACTGTCCCCTCGACCATGACCTCACCCCCCCCATCACCAAACCATCATCTCCCAGACCATAAAGAACCTCATCACCTCAGGAGATCTCCCACCCACAGCTTCCAACCTCATAGTCAGGGAACCCCGCACTGCCCGGTTCTACCTCCTTCCCAAGATCCACATGCCTGACCACCCTGGCCGACCCATTGTCTCAGCATTCTCCTGCCCCACTGAACTCATCTCCACCTACCTCGACACTGTCCTATCCCCCCTAGTCCAGGAACTCCCCACATACATTCAAGACACCACCCACACCCTTCATTTCCTCCAAGACTTCCATTTCCCCAGCCCCCAACGCCTCATCTTCACCATGGATATCCAGTCCCTCTACACCTCCATCCGCCATGACCAGGGCCTCCAAGCCCTCCGTTTCTTCCTCTCCTGACGTTCCACCAGTACTCTTCCACTGACACTCTCATTATTTGGCTGAACTGGTCCTCACCCTTAACAATTTCTCCTTCGATTCCTCCCACTTCCTCCAAACCAAAGGGATAGCCATGGGCACCCACATAGGCCCCAGCTATGCCTGTCTCTTTGTTGGCTACGTAGAGCAGTTGATCTTCCGTAATTACACCAGCACCATTCCCCACCTCTTTCTCCGCTATATTGATGACTGCATCAGCGCCACCTCGTGCTCCCGCGAGGAGGTTGAGCAGTTCATCAACTTCACCAAAATATTCCACCCCGACCTTAAATTCACCTGAACAATCTCTGACACCTCCCTCCCCTTCCTGGACCTCTCCATCTCCATCAATGATGACCGACTTGACACTGACATTTTTTGTACAAACCCACCAACTCCCACAGCTACCTGGATTACACTTCTTCCCACCCTACCTCTTGCAAAAATGCCATCCCGTATTCCCAATTCCTCTGCCTCTGCCGTATCTGCTCCCAGGAGGACCAGTTCCACCACAGAACACACCAGATGGCCTCCTCCTTTAAAGACCGCAATTTCCCTTCCCATGTGGTTGAAGATGCCCTCCAACACATCTCATCCACATCCCGCACCTCCGCCCTCAAACCCCACCCCTCCAACTGTAACAAGGACAGAACCCCTGGTTCTCACCTTCCACCCTACCAACCTTCGCATAAACTGCATCATCAACCAACATTTCTGCCACCTCCAAACGGACCCCATCACCAGAGATATATTTCCCTCCCCACCCCTTTCCACTTTCTGTAAAGGCCGTTCCCTTCGTGACTACCTGGTCGGGTCCACGTCCCCCTACAACCCACCCTCCCATCCTGGCACCTTCCCCTGCCACTGCAGGAACTGAAAAACCTGTGCCCACGCCTCCTCCCTCACCTCCATCCAAGGCCCTAAAGGAGCCTTCCACATCCATCAGTTTTACCTGCACATCCACCAATAT
>NC_057711.1:116157961-116211993 GCF_004010195.1 Chiloscyllium plagiosum | reverse complement strand
ACGCAATTCCAACCTTCCAGCTCAGCTCATCCTCATGACCTGTCCTATCTTCCAATCTTCCTTCCCACCTATCCGGTCCACCCCCATCCACCCATTGTACTCTTTGCTACCTTCTCCCACCCTCCTCTCTGACCTTCATCCCCACCCCTATACACCTACTATACTCTTTGCTGCCCTCTCCCCAGCCCCAACTCCTTCCATTTATCTCTCCACCCTGGAGGCTCCCTGCCTTCATTCCTGATGAAGGGCTTTTGCCCAAAACGTCGATTTTGCCCAAAACGTCGAATGCTGCCTGACCTACTGTGCTTTTCCAGCACCACTCTAATCTTGACAAATGGCTTCTGACAACACAATAGCCCTTTGCTATGTGACAAATGGTGCAATTTAATTGAGAGTCTTTTTTCAAAATATTAATTCACATTTAAATGTCTGTACAGTAAACCCTCTGTATCTGCAAAACCACAATTTGCAAATTTTTCCATCCACGCTAAAAATTAAGTTACAATAAAAACCAACACCCATGGGCAGAAAAACGCATATCCGTGATATTTTTAACAAATTTGACTTATTTTTATACCTGTATTTAACGAGCTCCGCATTCATGGATTTCAAAATTTGAAGTGTTCTCAAGGACACAACCCTCACATATAGGGAGGATAGACTACAGTATTCTACCTTTTGAATATCCTGTGTATATTTTAACATATTGCATACAAGGTGACTAAACCAGTTTTCTTTTGCAAATACCCACTAAGAGCAAGTATAAGACAACCTTCGCTTTTCCAACCAAAACATGTTATACTCACATAAGGAGTCGAGAGTGTGGTGCTGGAAAAGCACAGCAGATCAGGCAGCATCTGAGGAGCAGGAGAGTCGATGTTTCGGGCAAGACCTCTTCATCAGGTATTGACATAAGTAGTCAGCCTCCAATTCCCACCCCACCAGTGGATGCTTGACCAATCTGTGTCTTATAACTGGATATGAGGGATCCAAGCTGGTAATATGGGATGTGTTACAAAGAAGTTAGGGGAGATGATGGCTTAGTGGTATTATTGCTAGATTGTTAATCTAGAGACTCAGATAATGTTCTGGGGATCTTGGTTCAAGTCCCACCACAGCAGAATTTGAATCCAACTTTTAAAAAAATCTGGAATTAAGAGTCTAATGATGACCAGTGCCAATTGTAGGGAAAATCCATCTGGTTCACTAATGTCCTTCACTAGGCCATCTTTACCCAGTCTGGCCTACATGTGGGTCCAAATCCACAGCAACGTGGCTGGCTCTTAATTGCCCTTTGGACACTAAATGCCAGTTACGCGAATGGGTAAATAAATAAATAATGTGCAGGTGTGTACATTGTGAACGACAAAAATGGTGACCACCCACACACCCAGCAGCACTTCGCTTTTACAACTAACTTGTTCAGATGTGTCAGGATACACCTCTGGAGTGGGGTGTGGCTTGAATGCAGTATCCTGACTCAGAGCTGTTCACTTTTATACTTGATGTATGAGTTGATCTTGTCTTTGGAGGGATTTTTAAGAGCTTTCAAAGGCTGATTTGCGCACCAATATCTAGGGTAAATCTTGGCCGTCCTTACAGTGTCCTAATTTGGAGTAAAGACAGTCAGTTATAGTAAGGCACTGGAAGAATTCCATTTGTCGGGCTTCGATATTGAGTGACAAGCAATTCGCTTCCAAACTAAATTCAAAAATAACCGCTGCCTTTACAGCAACATGACACAGTTTGGTTCTTGAATTCCCGTTGCTGTTTTCATGAGAAAAAAACTCTGGTAAATCTTCACAGATTTGGAATGTGAACATGTTGGAACATGATGCATATGAATACTTCACTTTGTGCAAAATTCTGTTGACAAAAATGAAACAAGCCTTCTCCCCTTGCCCTAGGCTGCCTGAACAGTTTGTCATGCAGAGGATGTGGGAGAGATGGAGAAGCTCAGCTTGTAACTGGAGTTAATAAACATTTCAATTTGCTTTCTGTGAAGGAGCTGTATTTAATAATTTAGTGTACATTTTTTTGAGGCATAGCAGCAGAATTCTTCTGAGTACCTGGTCAAAATTTGATACTGGACAGAAATCACTGGAACAGTCTGTCAAGTCATTTTTCTCGTTGCTGGATCTAGAATGGGAAGAGGTGATTTAACGTATTGTGCTGGTACCTGCTGTTTGAAAGCTGTGCTGTCAATCCCAATGCTTTTTCCCTAATTCTGCATTTTTTCCTTCAAATCCTCAGTGGTTTCCTCATCTCCTGTCTGATTTATTTTTTGCTAATGACCTTAAACCTGTAGCCTTAGGTTACCAACTCCCCTACCACGGGAATCAGTCTCTCCTTACTTACTTCATCAAAATTCTTCAAGGCTTTGAACACTTCTGTCAAATCTCCCCTTAACCTTGATTGTTGTTAAGGAGAACAACTCCAGATTGAGAGACCATGCACACTGCCTAAATACATTCGTGGTCAGTGCTTTGGGATATCCTTCTCCTGTTAAATGCTGTTTCATAGAAGCCTCAAGGATTAAACTCAAGGGGCTGGAAACTGCAAACATCCAGGGGTCTGATTTGGGCAAGAGGCTAATCCATCACATCTCCCAACTCCCAGCCCATCCTGAGCTCACCTCCATAATACAGAGGGTGAGCAAGTGCTGAAATCAAAAATTCACCTATCATATGTTGACCCCAGTGTTATGCTCTCCATATAATACAGTTGCCATAGTTATTCAGGCAAGAATAGGCAGCAGTTTATTTAAGTAATTTGCTACAAGTGCAGGAAGGAATGGAATACAGTCTTTGGCACATTCAGGGCACCACCCCCAGAAAGTTGGACCTCTACATCCTTTCTCCCTGCATGGACTTTAATCTCAAGGTCGTCAAACCTTCCCTAAGAATGCCGGCTACTTACCCAAGTCATAGTACCGTCAGCACCCACAGGGGCTGCAAGCCAATCTGATTTCCCAGCGGCTCCATGTTGAGATGTCCTGCTCGTCAGGGGCAGGAAGACTCACTCTGCTGTAATTGTGCCCACACACATTGTTATGCCCAGACAGCAGTCAAGTGTCAACCACATTAATGTGGGTCTGGAGTTATATGTAGGCCAGATTGGGTAAGGACAGCAGTTAAATTCCCTGAAGGGTATGAGTGAACTAGATGGGTTTTTACTACAGTTGACAGTTATAGACTAGCTTTTTAATTCCAGACCTTTATTGAATTCAAATGTCACTGTCTGCCTTGGTGTGCTTGTCCCCCCCAAAAAATTATCCTGAACCCCTGGATTACTAGTCCAGTGATATTACAACTACACCATCTGCCTGCTGTAAATTTACTTCATTAGCTTCAGTTCTTCTCCCACCATCATCATCATTGCTGCATTTCTGCACTATTTCATAGATGGTCCTTCACCAAAATCCAAAGAGCATGATTCCACTTACAATGCCATTCTGGACACTGAAACCCAGCTGATAGCGAAGGTCTGGTCTTCGAATAAGGACTGTAGTGACAGGTGGGCACCGCACAATGTTCAGTTTCACTCGAGCTTGGTTCTTTAAACCCTTAATTTAAAACAAAACACATAGCATTGATTATGTCTTTGATAGACTGAATTCTGAATCCAAGAAGCAGCAGGTAAGACTGAGGTAGATGTAGGATAATATTTCAAACATCTCTGTTTAAGTGGCTTCCCTCACAGCTCTTGCATATTTGTAGTGCTGTCCATTTACCTCTATGGTTATCAATGACATCCTGTTGACAGCCATAGTCCTAACTAATGGCTTGTCTGTGGGCTCCGAGCTTACAACCATATAATCACCTTTCCACATAGCAAAGCACCAAATTTGGGAAGATATCGAATACTGAGTGGAAAAAAAATTCAGAAGGGATGTGGCCTGAATGTACAGATAAGGAAGGCCTGAAAGAAGACCCTGAAGAACATTGTGATATGTTATGTATATATGTTTTTTTTTTAAGGTATTTTTTGAATAAAATGGCATGTGGATTAGTTAATTTTCTGAAGAGTCTGAAAAAACAGATCAGACAGTCCTTCGGGAACAGTGACCTAATCCAGTATGTGTTAGAGGGCAGGGATCCCCCGTGTGCTAATGGAAGCTTGTTTATACTGTGCTAA
The DNA here is from genome assembly GCF_004010195.1 of Chiloscyllium plagiosum. Taxonomy (NCBI): domain Eukaryota; kingdom Metazoa; phylum Chordata; class Chondrichthyes; order Orectolobiformes; family Hemiscylliidae; genus Chiloscyllium; species Chiloscyllium plagiosum. The sequence continues at coordinate 116,207,856 of NC_057711.1, read as the reverse complement.
ATTATGGCAGTCAGTGTAAATGATAAAAGCTATTAGCTGGGTTTTGGTTCAGGATAATCACAGATTGACTTTCGTACTGGAATTCCAGAGATTAAATGTTTCTGTCAGATTGGAGGTGACTGATTGGAGTTGGAAGAAAATATAGTTTCTCTCCTTCAAAAAGAGTAAAGCACTGTTCAGGAACGTGCAGATACCTCATTAGAAAAGTTTAGTTTGTGCAACTTCCAGACTGGGACTGTAGAAATCAGCAGGTTAATAAAAAGCTGAGCAGATTTAAGCTCTAAGTTCTGTGAATACACACATGAGATGACTTCAGTTCACAGGGAAGAACTGAGAATCAACTATGTCAAATTTAAAGATTTGATATGGAAGGCAATTTTCCCTGGATTTAAATTATTGTAAAGTTATGATTTTGAAGAATAGATGGAAACTTGGCTTTACTGGGTATTCTAATACACAATATTATGTTTTATATTTAGATAATTTATATTTTTTGTTTTCATTTTTTGTGTAATAAAGTCTGTTCCATTGTTAAGGAAACTGTTGTTATAGCCACTTATGACTATATTTCAATAACTGACCACCACATTAACTAATAAAAAACACACTGATCTATCAAGCCAGATTTCATTCTGGAAGTTGGCTCATCCAGTAGCACCATCAGCTGGGATCATAGCAACAGGGAGGATGGTAATGGACTCAGGAGCAGAACGACTTGAATATATACCTACAAGAGTTATTGGAAGTAGCAGGATAGGTTAGGACAGCAGTTACAGCACTCAAGGTATCATCAATAAGGTCACAAGATTAAAAAAAAGCAAAGAGATTATTTTAACCCTTTATAAAACACTGGCTTAATCTCAACTGGAGCATTGGTCTACATACTGTGCTATAGGAAAGATGTGAAGACAATGCAGAGAGTGCAATAAACATTTTTTAAAATGGTACCAGGAATGGCGAACTTCAGTGATGTAGGTAAAGCAGAGAGGTTGGATTGGAAACAAGACATTGGTAATACTGATGGTGGGACGGGTGGGATTTTATCTCATGAAGGATAAGCAGGGAGTCCAAGGAAGTAAGGTGACTAAATGGACTTATGACAGAAAAATGAGAGCTCGTCTTGAATATCCAGCCTTTGTCAATGGCCAAATGAATTCTGTGGTGTAACCATCTGTCTACCTATGAAGTGACTGACAGAAGCCTTCCAGAATTAAGGTATCAAAATGAACACTTTCAATTGAAAAAATATAAATTTGAATACACGAGGATCTTCTCAAGGTAGACCGATGCTGGCTCCAACTTAATTTGGTTAGTTCAAGACAGAATCGACTGTCACTTTTTCAACCCCTATGTACGTAAGGGCAAATACCTACCTGATATTTTATCTGATTTAAGGCAAAGAAGAGGGGAGGAGATTGCTGTTAACAGACAGACAAGAAACTGTCACCTCCAGCCAAGGAGATCAGCTTCTCAGAGTCACATTGTGTGGCCCAACACATCTATACCTACCAGGTTTACCAAAATAAACTAATCCCATTTGCCTCTAAACGTTTCCCATTCATGTACCTGTCCAAACGTCTTTTAAATTTTGTAATTGTAAACACCTCTGCCAATTCCTCCAGCAGCTCATTCCACATACAAACCGCCCTCTGTGTGAAAAGGTTGCCGCTCAAGTCCCTTTTAAATCTTTCTCCTCTCACCTTAAAATTATGCTCTCTAGTTTTGGATCCCCCTTCTAGAAGGAAAAGTCTTTTGTTATTCATCTTATCTATGCCCCTCTAGATTTTATAAACCTCTATAAGGGCATCCCTCAATCTCCTACGCTCCAGTGAAAGAAGTCCCAGCCTATCCAGCCTCTCATTATAACTCAAACCCTGCTATCAGTTTATGTGATTGAGAACGACTACACCACTCTGAGGGGACTGTCATCAACAGCCATGAGATCTCTCCGGATTCTCCACTCAACCCTCTCTGCAATGTGCTCCATTCCCTCTCCTCATCCATTCCCCAGCTCAAGGCCTCTCTTTCCCACACTTGTGCAGGACCTCGACTCTTCTGTATTCTACACGGAACCTGTACGCTCACCCAACGGTCTCTCTGTTTCACTATCTCACCATTCCGCTTCTCTCCCCACCCCTGCCCCTTTCTCTTCCTATCTGTAGTTCCTCCTACTCCCACCACCATTCCTGAAGAAATGTTATACACAAAACATTGACTTCTCCACTTCCTGATGCCTGGCTTGCTATGTTCTTCCACCCTTCTGTTTGTCTGCAATAGATCCACAAGGCCCTGTTAGCACATCCATTTTTCTAATTCAGGACCAATAAATTATTTTCACTTGTTACGGGTTGTACACATTTTATGCCTATTTAGATCATGTCTATTTAACTTACGCAACATTTGTAAACCAATGCTTCTTAATAAACTTCCTTTCAACTGCACACTAGTTCCCGATGGCTTATTTTAGGTAATCTGTGACTTTCAAACCTTAAACATTTAATTTTCTGCAACCATTCCATGATTCGGCACTTGCTGCTCGGAATGAATGCCTCACTGCACAGTGAAACAAGGGGTGACACACAGGGAGTGGGCTCCTCACTGTAACCAGGTCAGATCGCAGAGGGCATGTGCAAGAATCTGAAAATAAAGCCAAGGATTCACCAGGCTGGGAGGCAGCAGCCAATATGGGGAGGGGGAGACTCCACACGGATCAGGTTAAAAGGTGAAGCTGGTCAAGGTGAGTTATTTGACAGCACTGAGATTGAGACTGAAACACATGAAGCACAACGTTCCACAAGTGATCTTTACGACTCAACAAATAAGCAATTAAAGCACAGTCCCAGACTGGACAGGAGACCAAGTGTACATTTGCATTGCTTTGTGTGTCATTCTCGCATGGGAGCCTTGCTAATCTACTCTATGTCATTCAATTTTAGTATACATGGTGCTGAATGCACATGAATCACAGGATCCCTACGATGCAGAAAGAGGTCATTCAGCCCATTGCGTCTGGACCAACCCTCCAAAGAGCATCACACCCAGACCCAACTTCCTATCCCCGTAACCACGAATTTCCCATGTGTGAGCATTCTCAGTAGTGTCTGCGGGAAGAAAGTCGGGTGAGGTATGTGTAGCTAGGAAGGGGGTTGTGCACAATAATTAAAGTGTACTGCTTCTGACTGAAGTTCAGGTTTGCTACTGTTGAACTGAAAATCAAGTTCTGGCTCAGGAGACGCACACAGATGAAGAATGGGAATTGGTCACTGATGGTATGAAACCTATAATGCAACAAACAGAAATGGAATCATGCCAGTGTGTTGGCCACAAAACAGCAATAAACTGAGTATTGCTACAACGGGCTGAACTGAGGTTTGGCAAGTACAGAGTCTGTGTCCAACTCAGCCGCAGGCATGGAAGAAGTATCTGATTGACTTTAATGCTGAGATATCCACCAGGCCAGTAATTTCTATTTGCTAATTAGCAATAAATCTTGGCTCCAGAGAAATTCCCCAGCAAGTGTGGCCTTCAGAGGAAGACACAAGCTATGGCAGTGTAGCGGACCGATATGTTGCTAGGTTAGTAATCCAGAGGCCTAGACTAATGGTCTGGAGTCATAAGTCCAATTCTCACCACAGCAGCTGAGGAATAAACAAGAAGTCTCAGTTAACAATAAATGTGAAACCGCTCGATTGTCATAAAAGCCCATCTGATTTCCTCATGCCTTTGAGAGAAGAACATTTGGCATTCTCAACCAGTCTGGCCCAGAAGAGACCCCCAAGCCCACAGAAACGAGATTGGCTTTAATGGCCTAGCAGGCTACTGAGTGGTATTCAGCAAGGTAGCTCAGTATCAATCTCCCTAAGGCAACTTAGAGATGGGCACAAAATACTGCCTTGTCAGTGATGCTCCGATCCAACAACTGAAATTTGACCACAGCCATGGAGATGCAGTCTGAAGTTACTACAAACACCAAATATCAATACAACCCTTTCCCCAATATTATTATGGCATTTTAAGAGTGGATAATGTACCTTTATGATGCTCTGACAGGTGGACAATGGGAGTCCCACCAGGCTGGTGCCATTGATAGACATGATTTGGTCCCCGATGTTCAACTTCCCAGACTTCTCTGCTGGGCCTGCGTGCATCATGTTTGCGATAATTACAGTGGGCAGTATGGAGCCCCAGCCAGACTCAACAATGACCAGACCCAATATTTCACCTTTCTGCTTATCAACGTGAACCTGCCAAAGAGTAACAAGAAAAGGTTTACACCAACACATGTCTCTATTTAAATTACCAAAGACACTGTAACAGGAGGAGGCCAATCAGCCCGCGAGCTTGTGATAGCATTGGCATCATTTGTGACTTAACTCTGCCTTCGCCCCATACTTAACACCTTTAGTCAACAAACATCGAGCACAATTCAGACTTAAATCCAACAACTGATCCAAAACTACCAGTTTTTTTCTTTGTGGAAGAGTTCCAAATCTCTCTCACCCTTTATCAATCAAAGTGCTTCCTCATTTCTTTCTGGTAGAGTCTTATTTGAATTTTGGCTACTGACACAGATAGCTCAAGTTGGAAAATTTTCTGATTCAGAGAATCCACCTTGGTTAAAACAAAATGTATGTTTTCTGCACGCCTCGCACCATTGCCCCCTGCAGGATGTCATAGGAAGCCACAGGAGCAGCCAAGTGCTGAAGTAGCTTGTTTCTCAGTGCCAGCTCAGCTCTATGGCACTCTGTCCCCGTTGTTTCAGACGTTGTCAGGCCCTCCTTCCCCTACACCCCTCCAGTCACCCACCCTCCCATGGCCCTTCATACCATTCTCGACAATTTAGTGCTAGCCCAGGTTTCACCTCCTCTGCCACAGTCCCTGGTATTTCCATGCCACTTCCATAGTAACTCGATATCCACCATTGGTAGACCTTACAAATGTCATGTGCAGATGGAAAGACATCTAATAATTTAATGCAGCTCTCATTCTTACATAGCTGATATCGGAAGTATCTCCCATTCATAAAATCCATTCAAAGCTTTTAAACCTCCATGCTAATCCATATAAAACAGATATCATAGGTAGCTAAACCTTTGATTGTCTCAATAAGCTGTCAATCGAATTGTGATCTCAGAACCTCCTTAATTGTAGATTTTGAAATTTAGCCAAGAGTTCATAATGATATCTTGGGCAATTGCCCACAAATGACTCTATTCAAACTGTCCAACAAAATATCATTAGTTTTCCTAATCTGTGTCTGTTGGAGATCCGTCCTGAGTGAATCAAGGCTGATCATCCCACTCAACACCGAGTTCCTAATTTCACTCCTTGCCCTCACATCTCTTTAGCCCTGAGAACTATTTCCATCTCCTTCTTGAAAACATCAATGCTTTGACCTCAACTGTTTTCTCTGGCAGACTCACCTCTCTGGGTGAAGAACCTTCTTCTCACCTCAGATCTAAGGATCCCTTGTCCTTAGACTGTGACCCCTGGTTCTGCACTCCCAGAACATTGGGAACATCCTTCCTGTGTTCAGTCTGTCTTGACCTTTAGGAATTTTACAAGTTTTATGAGATCCTCCCTCAGTCTACTAAACTCCAGTGAATATTGTCCAAATGGATCCAGTCTCTGTGTCCTCCGTTGTGAAGGCAAATCAAAACATTACTATGTAGGTGACCATCCTTCTTGTGTGGTTTTATGAGATCCTCCCTCAGTCTACTAAACTCCAGTGAATATTGTCCAAATGGATCCAGTCTCTGTGTCCTCCGTTGTGAAGGCAGAATCAAAACATTACTATGTAGGTGACCATCCTTCTTGTGTGCTGTATAATTCTGTGACCATGATGTGGACACAGTCAGACAAAGTTTGAATGGGGCCTGCCAGTGGGTTCCAGATTGTCTCCTTTGGGATTGTTTTTAAAATCTTGAATATGAAGAGGTTATAAAACTATAAAATACTTCATCCAACATTTTCACAAAACCCAAGATTGTGACAAAGTAGGGTCCTCAGCCAGAACACCTCCAGTCCATCCATTTTGTTTCTTCTTTTTTTCCCTCTTTTCATGTTTTTACTTCCTTTCCACTTACTTCCTGCCCTTGGCGTTGGCAACAGCGAGTTGAGCCAGTGTAGACTCGATGTGAAGCCCTGCGTGAACAGGAGGGTGAACTCCTGTCTCAAGGTGAACTCAACACGGTCTCCCGGCCTCGAGGTGAACCCAGCACGGTCTCCTGGCCTCCAGGTGAGCCCAGCACGGTCTCCAGGCCTTGAGGTGAACCCAGGACAGTCTCCCGGCCTCGAGGTGAACCCAGCACGGACTCCCAGCCTCGGGGTGAACCCAGTACGGACTCCCGGCCTCGAGGTGAACCCAGCACGGACTCCCGGCCTCGAGGTGAACCCAGCACGGTCTCCCGGCCTCGAGGTGAACCCAGCACGGTCTCCTGGCCTCGAGGTGAACCCAGCATGGTCTCCCATATTGAGGTGAACCCAGCACAGTCTCCCAGCCTCAAGGTGAGGCCAGCATGGTCTCCAGGCCTCGAGGTGAACCCAGCACAGTCTCCCGGCCTCGAGGTGAACCCAGCACAGTCTCCAGGCCTGGAGGTGAACCCAGCACGGTCTCCCGGCCTCGAGGTGAACCCAGCACAGTCTCCCGGCCTGGAGGTGAACCCAGCACAGTCTCCAGGCCTCGAGGTGAACCCAGCACAGTCTCCCGGCCTCGAGGTGAACCCAGCACAGTCTCCAGGCCTCGAGGTGAACCCAGCACGGTCTCCCGGCCTCAAGGTGAGGCCAGCACGGACACCTGGTCTCGAGGTGAACCGATCGTGGACTCATCTGCTTTGTCTGCTTTTATTGTTTTTCCTCTCTTCCTCTGCTTTAGAAGGACTTTAATGCTTCACTTCTAACTTATTTTCTTTATTTTTCTAATTTGTACCTAGGCACCATTGTACCTAAGATGGTACTGGAAATGATGAGTTTGTACACTTTTCACTATACTCCTGTATCCCTGTACTTCACTACACGTGACAATAAACCTAACTCGAATTCTGATGTTTGACCACCACGTAATATGATCATGTGCAGATGGTGAAACAATTTATGTTTCTTTCCCCTCTGAACTCATCTGGTGTAAACTATAAACTTTCCACTCTGTACTGTACAATACATATCAATAACTTTAAAAATCAGAATAAACGCTATAACACTGAGACACACACACACACACAGAGTCACAGACACACACAGAGTCACAGACACACACACATGCAAAATTCTTTGCGGAAGGAGGAGATCATAAAATCAGCAGATGCTTCAAAATATCATCCTCCTACTGTCTCTTCATCAAAGCAGAGCCATTATTATTACAGGAAAATCCAAAGACACACGTACTTCCTTGCAGTTTTCCGACTTGGAAAAATGAATCAGGTCATCATTGTACATGTCCTGAGTGTTGAGAAGATCACTGTATTCTTTTTGGCTCAAATCTTCTGGATTAATGCCGTTCGCTCGCAAGAACTCCTGATAAGCAACACTAAAGGCCTGGCCTATGGACTGAGCTATTAACTGGGCCTACAGAGAAGGAAAAAAGGAAAGGATCATAATTACACAGGATCTGTACCAAACTTTGCATAGTTAGGACTGCCACAGATTTAACAGCAAGATGGTATCAATTTTGTGTTTTTCAATACAGAAAACAAACATTTAAAAGTACCATGATAGTCTCTTCCCCCGTCTTTAAACAATGAATCTCAAGAAACCTTCAATCAAAACTAGCAATAAATAGCAGACTTGAGTGATAATTTCTGACATCTGCCTGTAACACTGTTTCACGTAAAGAGTGTGCTAAGTTTATTTATAATCTTGCCTGTGGATTTCACAGGGTAGTGAAAGGGGAGAGAGAAACAAAATAGAAATTTGGCAAAGCGGAAGCTGTAAGTTATTTAGGAAAAGTACTGATGCCATGGAAACCATGAACCATTTACCACCTCACACAGAGTGTTCCGTGCATAGCAGCATTAACAAGTGGAAATCGTGGTCAGGAGTTCTCTCTCTGCACAATGGGTAATGAAGGAGTGAACTGAGAAAGAGAGAACTGGAAGCAGACATTTATTCGGTGGGCAAATGTCAGATAGGGAAGTCTCTCATAATCTCCTGGTGTCTTGACTGACTGACTCCCCCCCCCCCCCCCACTCCATTCTATTCTCCCACCCTTTCAGGTGAATTGGTCCTTCTAAATTGCCCATAGTGTGAGGTGCACGAGTCAGAGGGAAGTGGGTCTGGGTGAGTTACTCTCCGGAGGGTCGGTGTGGACTTGTTGGGCCAAAGGGTCTGTTTCCACACTGTAGGGAATCTAACCTCTCTGCTAACTCAAATTAGTACAGAGATTGCCACGTATTTCAATAATAATTAGCACATTTAACTGTATGAAAGGCCTTTCTTAGAGCATTCAGAACAAAATTTAACATCAAATCCCATTAGAAAATACTGCGACAAGCTATAGTGGGTGTGTAGTGCAGTTCACCAGACATAATCCGGAGATGGTGGGCTTGTCCTATGTCTTGAGACAGTGAGGAGACTGGGCCTGCATTCACTGGAGTTGAGAAGAATCAGAGGTGATCTCATAGAAACTTAAAACAATTATTAAAAGAAGAGACAGGGTAGAGGCAAAGAGGACAGTTCCATCAGCCGTGTGGCTTATCAGGGAACCTAGTTGGTTAGGCCTGAGAGGAAGTTTCTCCATTTAGACGGTGCTGTGGAAGCTCAATCATTGAGCAGTTTCAAGACATAAATTGATAGATTTCTAGATACTAATGGCACCCAATGATAGAGAGGTGGCATTGGAGTAAGGGCATTGAGATTAATGCTGAGCATGATCTAGAGGAGTTGAGCAGGCTCAAGAGGCTGCTGCTATGTTCCTAAAACTTGGTCAAGGAGCTATGTCATCAGGAGCCTCGTAAAGGAAGAATGAGGGCCGGAGAGGTGGTGTGGATAGGGAAAGAATTCCAGAGGTTAGGTGTCAAGAAAGGCCAAGGTCAGGACCATCAATGGTGGAGCAATGGAAGTCAGGCATGAACTGGAGAAGATGCAGAAATGGCACAGGGCTGTGGGGCTGGAGGAGATTACAGAGGCAGGGCCATTACCTGGTTTGTATGGTTCAGTGCAATACTGGGTGGCCTCTTCATTAACACACCTAGAAATTAGGAAGCCTCTTCGCTTGTCTTAGTATTTTATCTTGGCTCTTCCAAAACCTGTGCAGTTTCAGCGGTGTGAGCTTTTCTTTCCCATTCTCTCCTCTCTGCCCTCCCCCTACCAACTTCTAATTACATAGATTTCCCTGTCAATACAAAAACTTGCATTTATATGCCAATTTTAACAAGATAAAGCACCTAAGTGTACTCCACAAGTCATTATAAAGCAATACTTGGCATTCTAGGCAGTATTAGTTAGTTTTCAAGAAGCATTGAGAACTCTGTGCATAAAAGTCCAGCAGTGGCTGTGCCAGGGACAAGCAACAGAGAGAGAGAGTCAATGGTGGTAGATGGCTGGGAGTAGACAACCTTGTGTGTTATACATTGGTCCGTCCCCAATGTTCCCTTTCTTTAACAGCCTATAATCAGTGTTTACTACAGTCCCTTCCCTCACTGGTTAAATTAGTAAAGATGGATCACTTGGGATTTATTGTGAACTTGCGAATTGGATACAAAATTGGCTTGATGGTAGAGTCAAAGGGTGGTTGTGGACTGTTGTTTTGCAGACTGGAGGCCTGTGACCAACAGGGATCAGTACCAAGTCCACTTTTATTTGTATGTATATCAAAAAATAATTTGGATAAGAAGGTAGGAGGCAAGGTTAGTAAGTTTGCAGATGACATCAAAATTGCTGGTTTCGTTGGCAGTGAAGGTTATCTCAGATTACAAAGAGATCTTGATCAATTGGGTCAATGGGCTGAGGAGTGGCAGATGGAGTTTAATTTCTAATTAATTAATTTCAGGTTAATTCCTATCTAACAGATATTGCATTCCGAATCCTAATCACTTGTTGCTTACAGAAGCTTTTTCTCTTGTCATCTCTGATTTTTTTTGCCAATCACATTAACTTTGTGCCCTTGACCCGTTGGAAGTAGTTCCTCATGGTGAAATCTTAGAGGAGTCTGAGTGACTTGAGTGACAGCATGATTTGTGGCAGAATTGGAGAAGGTGTCCAGGATAGCTCATCTCAAGGTCAGGAGCATCTCATTCCATGTTTCATATTTTTCCTGAGCAGCTCGGCGAGTTTCTCACTGGGCAATCAGAAGTTGTTGGTTAAGGGGGTGGTATTGCTTGTTAAACTCCTCGTTAACGGCCCAACTCACCGCATTAACACTCAGCTTCCTATCTTACCAAATGTGCCAAACAAGAATAATGTCAAGTAGTTCTGTTGCAGGGCAGGTTCAACGTCATGGGAGTGGGCACTCCATGCAGTTGTGGGCATCCTGCCGAAATTCAGATTTGCGAGGGATAAACTGGAGCTTCTACTCGTTTTGTTTGTATTGGTTTCTGTAAATAAAAGTGTGTGTCTGGATTTGTCTGATTATTTGCCTGCATGTGACTTTTCCCTGCTGGACAATAACAGGATACCGGTCTACAGTGGGCACTGGGGCCAGGGTAGTGCTGACTCAGAGGGTGTCCAGATAGGATGTAACTAGGAAAGAGGTCAAGTGTGTGTTGTGATGGTTAAACAGTTGTAAGGCTGGGAGAATGCGCTAACTTGGACTCAGCCAAAAATTGTTAAGATTCTGCCCATCAATTCACAATTTTGAATACTTCTGTTGTTGCTCCTCTTCACTTTCTCTACTCTAACAGTTCAAGCTTATCTGATCTATCCACACTACTGACATCCACCATTCCCTTCTGGAAAGGCACAAGTGCTACATACATCCTCAGACTCAAAGACGTGGCAGATCATCTTGTACTGCCTCTTCCCATCATGGGAGGGGTGAGACGCTTCCACGCTGTCCTGGGAATTGGACCGAGGCATGCGTCGACGTGCCATCAGCACAACAATATTCCCGATGTCGGCGATGTACGAAATAGTCCGTAAGGGATGGTCCATCATAGTTTCCTAAGAAAAGGAATGAAGGAGTCACAAGGTAGAAATTAAGCAGAATGCTCAGCAATACCAATTACGCGAGAACTAGAGTAAAATGTTCGATCACTCTGATGCAACATTTCTTTGTTTTTCCAATCTTTTCAAACTGCTCACAGTAAGCTCTGAGGTTATGGTTGAACTGCAATTTGAGGCAATTTACTGTAAAATCCTTCCACTCAGAAAACTATGTGAATCATCAGCAAGGCTGTTGCATTTTTAGTGTGTAGTGTGTGCTGTACAGTGGCAGTATATTACATTCAAAGACCATCAGTTTCAGCAATTTCATAAGTGGGGATGGGTTACAAAGTTTCATAGGACTTAGGTTGCTCGTGTTTAGAAGCATTCATTCGCAAACTGTGCTAGCCAGTGTTAGCCCCATTACATACATAATCAGCCAACAGGCAACATGCCCCAGCCCAACACACAAAACACAAGCGCTATCTCTTAAACTGTCACACATACATACAGACATACAAACATGTATGACCTCACATGATCGCCTACATCAAGACACAAGGACATACAATATCACCAACTGCCCACACACACACACCCCAACATATACTCACCCAGCCACTAACACCCACCCACCACATCACATGCATGCTCACACACACCCACAAACATATACACACACAAACATGCATGCGCTCATACACACACAAAATTGCAGGCTCACACACACCCATGAGCATATATACACACCCACAACCATATACACATACCCACAAACATACATGCTCTCACACACACCCACAAACATACATGCTCACACACACACCCCCACAAACATACATGCTCACACACACACACCCACAAACATTCATGCTCACACACACACACCCACAAACATTCATGCTCACACACACACACCCACAAACATTCATGCTCACACACACACACCCACAAACATTCATGCTCACACACACACACCCACAAACATTCATGCTCACACACACACACCCACAAACATTCATGCTCACACACACACACCCACAAACATTCATGCTCACACACACACACCCACAAACATTCATGCTCACACACACACACCCACAAACATTCATGCTCACACACACACACCCACAAACATTCATGCTCACACACACACACCCACAAACATTCATGCTCACACACACACACCCACAAACATTCATGCTCACACACACACACCCACAAACATTCATGCTCACACACACACACCCACAAACATTCATGCTCACACACACACACCCACAAACATTCATGCTCACACACACACACCCACAAACATTCATGCTCACACACACACACCCACAAACATTCATGCTCACACACACACACCCACAAACATTCATGCTCACACACACACACCCACAAACATTCATGCTCACACACACACACCCACAAACATTCATGCTCACACACACACACCCACAAACATTCATGCTCACACACACACACCCACAAACATTCATGCTCACACACACACACCCACAAACATTCATGCTCACACACACACACCCACAAACATTCATGCTCACACACACACACCCACAAACATTCATGCTCACACACACACACCCACAAACATTCATGCTCACACACACACACCCACAAACATTCATGCTCACACACACACACCCACAAACATTCATGCTCACACACACACACCCACAAACATTCATGCTCACACACACACACCCACAAACATTCATGCTCACACACACACACCCACAAACATTCATGCTCACACACACACACCCACCAGCCACCAACATACACACAACAGCTATCCAACACACACACAACTACCCACCAAAAACACATACACAAACACACACCAACATCCACAAATGCACTTAGACATTGCCATACACTCACCTATATCCATTAACATAAGTAAGCATTTACAGATGCACGGTTACTACACACACACATTGTAACCCCGTCATACCCGCACACTAGCCCACAAATACACCACCATGCACACCCAGAGTTTGCCACATGCGTTCACACCCACGCTCACACCCAAACTGTTACCCACATTATAGGTACAGAACTACACCCACACACACCCACCTCTAGTCCCACTGCATCATGTACCAACCAAAGCAGTGAACAGAAATTATCCCAGATTCCAGCACGATTTCACAGACATGCGGCCACTAGCTAAATGGAAAATGCCAAAACCTGTAAATCAAAAAGCTGGTCTGGTGTACAAACTAATTTGTCAAAGAGCAAAGAGGTGATTAACTGTCACTGACCATGGCCACAGCTCTCTGTTTACAGCTCACTGCTGAACAGTCCGACTGATGTGTTAGGACTGCATTCCGTCAAATCCATCCAGTGAAGCCTAACTGACAGTGGCATGGCTTTCAGCGAAAGTACAAATGAAGCATTAAGTTTTTCATTGCCTATAATAGCTTGGAGCTGGATGGGAATGTCTGAGGTTCTGACCTCTCCCTGACCCTACACTGTCAGTTTGGGCTGTTTGAGTGAAATTGTTCTGCTGAATAATTTGGTACAGCATGATATGAGGCCACTTGGTCCATCATATTGGCGCCAGCACTTTGAAAGAATTAATGTAGTCTGACTCTTTAGGGTGGCACGGTAGCTCAGTGGTTAGCTGCCTCACAGCACGAGGGACGACGGTTTGATTCCTGCCTTGGGCGACTGTCTGTGTGGAGTTTGCCAGTACTGCCACACTGATGAGCTCTTTTACACACAGACAGCAGGGGTCTCTGCCTTGGTGGGGGGGTGAGAAACATCTTGCTGTATAGCACACACCCTCTCCGTGTCTGGATGGGTTTCCTCCCACAATCCAAAGATGTGCAGGTCAGGTGGATTGACCATGCTAATTTGCCCATAGTGTTAGGTACGTTAGTCAGGGCTAAATATAGGGTAGGGCAAGGGGCCTGGATGAGTTACTCTATGAAGGGTCAGTGTGGACTTGTTGGGCCAAATGGCTGTTCCCATACTGTAGGAAATCTAATCTAATCCTCCCCGGCTCTTTCCCCATTCATCCTGCAAACGTTTCAAGGATTTGTCAACCTTCCTTTGAAAAGATACCACTGAATCTGGTTTAACTGGCCTATTAGGCAGCACATTCACCCCTCTCTCCCCTCCCCCTGCTTTACCCTATCGAAATACTTCTGTATTTTGGACAACTTTATCAAATCTCCCCTGAAACCTCTCTCCTCAGAGAAGGACAGCCCAAGTTTCTCTACATGACTGGTCCCTTGTCACTGGGCACTGGCTGTGGTTAGTCCGCAGACTCCCTGGTTTGAATCAGTGTTTGCACAAATCATGAACTGGATTTAGATTTTAAGCCCCCTGCTTTGAGAGTGATCTCAATCTGGTCAGCCCATTGCCAAGACGGTGATCACTGCAAGGTGGGCATCTTTTAGGTTAACCAGTTGCTGACCAACTCTCACAACAGATGAGATGGGCTGGGCAATAGGACCCCCCCACTTTTATTCCTAATGTGACAATGCTGCTCTTTTAACAAGGTTATATTGTCTTTGACTTTTTTTTTCCAGAGGGGTCAATAGACACAGACTCTGAAAAGTCTATGTTGAAGGGTTTTAGGGCCAGTTTGATTATAGCTAACAGATACTGTCTCAGGCAAAAGGCTGTCAAGGTAAAAAACAAAGACACTTCTACAATGAAAGGGGTGTGGCCAGTTCTCCAACCTCAGCTTTTCTCTGGTTTGGTTTGGTCTAGTTTGTCTCTGAAAGCAGTCAGGCAGTTTGGAGGCTGCAGATCCAAGAAACAGCTACATGTAAGCAGGTTCATGGTGATCCTTCTCTCTGACATCTCTCCTGTAAGACCCTGTGTTTGATTTCATCTTTTGTGCCAAGGGGTGTATATGGGATTGTTGCAAGTTTTTAGAACAGCATCATTAAGTTGGGATAATCAGTTGGGTTTTAAGATAGGTTGCACTATTCGGTATTCTGTTCTCTTATGTTGGTATCTCATTCGGTAATCTTGTAAATAAATTTTGTTTTGTTTAAAACTAAGTGGCTTGACTAGCTGCATCCCTCCTGGAATATCCACTTTACACCTGCTTAAAACAATCAGCAAACTTAAGAGGCTGGGTTACTTTCTTGAAAGGTTTTGAGGGGGTCTGGCCTGGTCGGTAACACCCAATCCACAGAACCAGACAGAATCTCCACTGCATCAAAACAGGGCGTCCCTCTTCCGCCAACCTCTTTCACTTTGGGTTATGCATTCACACAGACTCCAGAGGAGACCATTTGACCCACTGAGTCCACATCTCCCGTACAGCATTGTGATCAGTCCCACTCGCCCACTCCACCCCTGTAACTCCCATTCAACTTCCATTTGTCTTTGCTTTCAGTTCTTGTCCAAAGCCTTAAATCTCCAACGCCCGAGTCCTTGTACCTTCAGCTAAAGGGAGCAGCTAGTGTCCATGAATGTGTCGTTCAGTGTATCAGCCATGAGAAATGCAAAGATACAGGAATAAGGTAAGGGGGTGGGTCTGGGCAAGATGCTCTTCAGAGGGTCAGTGTGGACCTGATGGGCTGAATGGCCTGCTTCCACACTTTAGGGATTCAATGATTGTCTCCCTTAGATAAACTTGCCTCAGATGGTCCCAAATCGGGAGGCAGTGGACCCATCCGTTATCATGATGCAATTAAACTAAGGAACTATCAAACAGAGTGTTTTATTTCTGCAATTGATGCGAGGCTTTGATTTAAATCACTGGTCACTTTTGAGGATAAACGCAGGACTTTAGTCCTGGCACGTACCTGCGAATCAGCGTTCAGCACCTTAATCCTCTGGGTCGAGATGAAGAGATCAACTTCAGTCATGGGCTGAGCCTCTCCTTCAGCTGCCTTTAATAGGAGAACACACAATTCAAGGGATCATCACGGGGAGATACCTGACACATGCAATCACTCATAAAACACTCCTGACACTGCCAAAGTAAAATCACTGACCATCCTTCAATCTCTTTACTTTTCATGCAAACTTTCTATCAGTAATAATAATAACACAAAGAGACTATGCCTAATTCCAAAGTTGGAATTTAGGGATTTGCAGTGAGTTTGCCTATTCTCCCATTTTATCATGATGGGTCTTTCAACACCATCTTATAACCTTTAGCTCCTGAATACTCTTAACACAAATCGCAAAATTTTCAAGTGACCTCCTGCCCCAACAGTTTCTTTGAAGCAGAGTGTCCTGGATTTCCACCATCCTTTGTGTGAACAAATGCTTCCTAACTTCATCGCTGAAATTCTAGTTTTATTTGTTGGAATTATGCCCTTGTGTTCTGGACTTGGCCTTATGTTAAAGCAATAAATCTTACTGCACTGAGTCCATGACATTGAACTGATAGGCAGGCAATTACCTGAGCTTTAGTTAATACGGACTGCTGTGTCAATTTAATGCCAATCGATATTAAATTTGCACATAGAGTGAAGAACGAGACAGAGATCCAACATCAGCCAAATGCTCATGTATTTTAAGCCCAGTTAATGCGATTGGTTTAGATTCTATTTAAAAAGATAAAATGAAAGCGAGCTGGGTTTTAAATGGTAATGTGAATAGTGTATAGAAACAATCCAGATAAACAAAACAAAAATTAGGTTTGTAGATAGGACCTCAGTGTTACAGTTAACATGTTGCATGACAAAATATAATGGATATATCTTGTAGCTTATCAATAGGAAGCAGAACTGAATGTTAAATGCTACCATCAGAAAGCAGAACACAGTGCAGGCAAGTCACCCAATGTTGGTCTTGTTCATGAGAACAGGAAGCAGGTTATTCAGCCCCTCAAGCTTATCCTGTCATTCAGTGCAATCATGGCTCATGACTCAGTCCACCAGCCTTGATTCCAGTGTAACTTCATGCCTTGGTCTAGCAAAAATCTTTTTAGTTTAGATTTAAAGCGATTAATTGAGCTATTATCATTCTGTGGGAGAGAGTTCCACACTTTCACCAGCCTTTGCACAAAAAACGTTTTTTCTAATTTCTCTCCTGAAGAGTCAACTCAGATTTCAATGCCCCCTTATCCTAGACTCTATCTTACCACCGGACAAAACTTCTGTCTACTGCTGGAGAAACTCTTCAGGTCTGGTAGCATCTGCGGAATGAGAAACTAGTTAACACTGAGTCCAATAGGGACTCTTCTTCAAAACTCAGTTAACTCTGATTCTTTCTCCTCAGATCCTGCTGAAAGTCTCCAGCACTTTGTTTTTATTTCAGACTGCCAGCATCCCCAATGTTTCTCTCTAACTAACCTTTCAAAATAAACCTCAAACAAATCATCCTTTAACTGTCTCTGTTCCAAGGAATGCAAGTCTTTTTTTTTGCCATTTCACCTTATGACCTGCACCTGGGATTCCCTAAGAGTTAGAGTAGCAGAAGCAGTTTATGTATCTAAGTAGATTTCCTACCCACACTACAGGAATGATCAGAAGCTGAAGAATGTGAGATAAAAAGATAATTAAAAAATGAAATGAAAACTTAATTGAAATAAATCTAACATGGTAAGTTCAGTACTTACACAGAATATATAGTTGAAACCCAAGCCATTCAATCCAATTGGCATTCTCCTAGTTACCTCATCTTATCACTCTATCCTTATAATCCTTTCTCAATCACATTTATCCAGCTGCCCCTTAAATGCACCCAATTCAACTCAACCACTCTTCATTTCAAAGCACCAACTCAGGAATCGACAAGGAGCTGCTAAAGTAAAAAATTACAAAACAAAAAATCTCTTCATAAAAGTCTGTTTTGCATGTGTGAAATGCGCAGAATATGCTACATTCAAGAAGCAACAAGGTGGCAATGTTCTGCTTTGCTAGAGTGGCAGTGGGGGGGGGGATGTGGGAGGTCACAGAAAACAAAGTGAAATAAAAATGTTTCGGAAATCATCCTTTTTCTGAGCTTAGTTGGCAGTTGACAAAAATAAAGCTTTTTAAAAAACAAAAACTTATTTTAAAGACGTGAGACACACAAAAACATTCAACCTCACATGATAATACACTTTCAACAAAGGCAGTGAAAGGAATGGTCAGATTTTTGTCTTAAAAAAACTAATGTGCAAACTTTCTGCATCCAGCAATCTGCAGAAGGTCAAAGCTAGGGGGTAGGGGGCAGGATTGACTTCCTGTCATGTAAGGTAGCTAGGAAGTGGGGCTAGGGTGAGAAAGAAAGGGAATGAAAGATTGATCAGTAGATATTGCTAAATGTTAAAAAAAAGTAGACTGGTTGATAATATTAATTAAATATCACCACTTAAATATGGTGCAATTTCAGTCAGCACTCGGTAGACTCAAAAGAAGCAGCTTAAATGAAGAAAGCAAAGTGCTGATTACTCAGTGCGATTTGAAAAACACAATATCCCTTTGCAAGTCCTTCACCTTCCGAAAACTGCGACAGGCCATGAAATTTAAAACAGCATTTTACAGGAGTGAGCCTGAGAAGTGAAAGGTGTATCAACTAAAGGTTCAATGGATGCTTATTGTGGACTCCGGTAGTCACCTGCAAGCAAGAAACAACCAAGGTGACACTTGACTGAATTCTGCGGGTCACTTTGGATGCAGAAAAGTAAGCAAAAATGTTCTTTTTAAAAAGAAACAGAAGTTTGAATAAGCTAGCCAAAACAGCACGAAACAAAGCAAAATGCAACAGGCACAACATCAAGCTAATGAGGTACTACACCTTCTTCCTGTTTTTGGTCAATTTCTGGGCCATCTGCTTGGCATGGAATAGACAAGAGATAGGAGAATGGTTAGAGTCAAACTGGCAGACAAACTTGTTGAGAAGCAATTACAAATTGGAGAAGTTTGATTGGCACACAGGACAGGACATGTAATAGTAACAGAAATAAATGGCAGCAAGCCTTTTGATTGTTAATTTTCGCATGAGAACTACAAATGTTCATGAGGACAAATATTTTCCTTTGTTAGCTTTTCGTTAAATGAGAGGCTGAAAATGCTGGATTTAAGAATAAAACTCACTTTCTAAAATACAACTTTCACACCGTGCTATTTTTCCAAAACAAAAATCAAACAAGAGAAACAGAGAATCCAAGATTATAAGATACTGCTACAAATACATTGGATTATGTAGTTGTACCAGCCACTTGGCCCAACAGTCTATGCTGGTGTTTCTGCACCTTAAAAGCCTCTTCACAGCCTGCTTCATCTCACTCTATCAGTATATATCTTTTGATGGCTTCTAATATTTCTCCATCATGTGCTTATCTTCTCCCCTTTAAACGTATCTGCACTATTCACCTCATGCACCCCTTGTGGTACAGACCTCCACATTCTCAACACTCTCTGGATAATGGTGCATTCCTCCATGACAATAAAATTGATTTGCCTGCTTTGAATTTAAACAAAAGCTTGGATGTCAACTGCTCCCCCATGCATTCTCCATAGCAACACCTCAACCAGTCAATCAGCACCCCCTTTGTAGGCAGTATAAATTGTTGTTCCCTTTAAGATTTGGTATTCATGCAATTCTGCCCTGATGAGTGCCAGTCAAAAGGCTTTGACATCATGTCTCTTTTTTGCAGCAATACTAAAGTTCTGTACAAACAAGTAACGACTTATCTTAAATTCCTTAATGGGGTCATTAGTGTCTATCCTATAATTATGGTCCCCAATTCTGGCGTTACCCACAGGCGGAGACATCCTTTCTAAGTGTGGCCTATCAAACACTTCATAGTCTTAAGGACTTCTAGTAGATCATATGTAGCCTTTGCTTTTTTATGGAAAAATGTCCCTGTTTAGAATTTTCTGATGGTATAACCACTTCATTATAGTATTATCCTTCTACATCATTTTTGCACCCCTCCCGCACCCCTAAATCCCTTTCATAAAATGGATACCAGAACTGAATGGAGTATTCAAATGGATTCCAGCAATGCTCAGCACAATTTTAACACATTTTCAATTCTATCCCTGTAGGAATAAACCCCGTGACTTTGTTTGTCTTCTTTTAAATGGCCTTATTAACCTGTGATGCTATCTCTAGTGATTTGTGTACCTGATTCCCAGATCCCTCTGTTTCTTGACCCCACAGAATATGTGGCCTTCTAAAGTTTCCACCCAAATGCACTACATCACAACTATCTGTAATGAAATCAAACTGGAAGAAAAAACACAAGCCGGGGCGACGGGTAAATGCCCTAACAACCTGGCCGTGCTTGTAATTTTCCACTTCTCAAAAGTAGGTCACTCTTTATTAGGAATGCTTGTGTGTGGAAGAGGGAGAAAGAAACAGTTTGAATTCTTGAGCAGTCTTATTGTAAATGATGCCACGGCCAGCAATACTGAATCGCTGGCACCTCACATACACACAGAGCGCTGAAAGGACATAAAGAATGGAGTGTTCGGATTATCATCAAAGAGGATAAAGGCTTCACGAAGCAAGAACAGCTCCCAGTGTGAAAGACACATTTAATCAACAGTTCAGTTCATGAATTAAATGCTGCAAATAAAACATGGTGAAATTTCAATGTCATGGCTAAATTTACCAAATATCACAATTGCCAGTGAACCTGAACTGACACCAAAGAAAAGTTTCAGCTCCATATTCAATCATAGCTGAAAATCAGCCAGTCAAGAATGCTTTTGAGGAGTGATAGAGTTTTCAGTTGCATGAAGTTAGATACAAAAAGGACACATTTCAGATAGTTAGCAAAAGCACAAGAGGGGAGGTGAGAATTTTTTTTATAAATGCAGCAGTGAATTGCTGTGACCTGTAATGTACTGCTTGAAAGGGCGATGGTAACAGATTCAATAATAGTTTGTCAAAGGGAACTTGATATAGACTTGCCAACAGGGTGGACCAAATGGCCTCATTCCATGCAGTATCATTCAATGATTAAAATAACAAACTTATTTTGTATTTTAACTCAGACCACTCTTGTAAGACCAGAAGCACTGTGTTTGCAAATCCCTTTGCAACTTCCAAAACCTGTAACAGTGAAACTAAATTTAGAAAAAGATTCTTTGGTATGAATAACCACAATAATACCATAATTTTGTTTTGTTCGTCAATAAACTAAAAAGAAGTCTATAATTAAATATTCTTAAAATGCACAATGCATCATTTTATGGTGATATATTCGACAAAGGCAATGTGTATGCAAAAGATACATTTAACCTCATTATGGAGAAAGCATGTCAATTCTGAACTGCTTCATTACTTAAATATGCAGGAAGTATTAACCATGTCTGAGGAGACTGCAGTTAAGGATTATGCTGTGACAGTAATCTTAATTGTCAAGCACCCTGTCCTGTTTCCGAAATACAGGAGGTGATTTGGACAAGACCTTTTATACATAACACAAAGGCTCCAAATTTATCTTTAAAACCATTAAGGGTTTAATACAAACAGATACAGCCTGTCCACCTCATATTGTGTTTATTGCAACCTTTGTTAAACAATTTGCAGCTCTTCAAAACAATTAAAACATGTAGAACTGCGCAGAATGTACAGAACAAAACTAGGCCATTCAGCCTTACAACGTACAGAGGAACCTCGATTATCCAGCATGCGATTATCTGAATTTTGGATTATCTGGCAAAATCACAAGGTCCCGACGCTTGCTGAACTGTGTTATCCAAAATTCGATAATCCAAACATTTGATTATCCAAACAAAATACTCCCCACCCATGTTGTTTGGATAATCGAGGTTCCTCTGTACTGCTGGTTATATGTGTCCCCTCCTTTTCTATTCAACATACCCCATCAGCATATCCTGTTTCATTTCTTCCTTATGTATTTTTCTAGTATCCCCTTAAATGCATCAACGCCATTTGCCTCTTTCTGTGCCATGATTTCTACATTCCAATTCCTCTCTGGGGAAAATAACTTCTTCTGAATTCCCTATTGGATTTATTAATCAAAATATTACCTTCATTATATTTCATTTTGGACTCTTACACAAATGGAGACATCTTCTCAACATCTACCCTACTGCGCCCACTCATAATTCGATGGATGTCTGTTGGAAACCCCTCAGCCTTCTAATTTGTTTAGAGGAAAAGCCTCAGCTTGTTCAGTCTTTCACATTCATTCCATCCTGTCATACCTTCCTCTAGCGTCACCTCAATCTGCATAAACTCCAGAGAAACAAAAAGCCCATGGAGGAGAACATAAAACAAAGGCCAATTTTGTTTGGTTTGATGAGTGGATTCATGGAAAACAAATGGTGTCCATGATGATGGATGTCAAATGGAGCAAATGTTCACCCAATAAAAGAAAAATCCTGCTAACAAAATGTGTGAACATTCAAACCCATATCTAAATCTGGGCAAGAGGGACGGGTTTGGAGTAGATTGTACATTGATGCTACTTTACGTAGACATTAATTGCAAAGGCCAAGAGATTCCTATTCAAGTCACAGAGAAGTGAATAACAATCATCTTACTGATGTGTGAATCACCTAACAAACTGTGCAATGGCTCAGATTCCCTGAGAATTGCAAACTGACACAAGGTGCTGAACATATTGCCACTAGCTTTGTGAAAATATCTGCCTGTCCTTCACTTCTCAGAGTTTGATGACATCGCTGAACTTTACTTCAGTGACCCATTAAACCCACTGCAGAAAGTCAGGGATTGTATTTAGTCCATTGAAGGAGGAGAATTTTTGATTTCCAATACCACTCAACCTTTCTGGCTCAAAACCAAGCAGTTTAAATTGTGGATTCTCATTCCTGAAGGTAATGAAGAGTTAGAGATTTTTTAAAAAATTCTTTCTTCTCCTTTCAGTCTTTGATCTAATTCTTCCTTGTTCTTCTGTCTCATTTTTAATTCTTAAAACTCGTTGGTGGATAAGGATGTTGGTTCTGTCATATTCTTAAGTCTAAGATATCCTGTTTCTTTTGTTACACTATTATCAGTTGACACACCTAGGAGTTATGGTTCAAAAGATATTTAAATTAAAGGGTGAAGGGAAAGGTTTAACTAATAGGGGTGATATTCCAGGAAAAGTCAGACAGATGTACTTTTCAGGAGGTTAGTTAGGATACTATCTGGATTAAAGACTGACCCGTACTCAGTATGTGAAGTTTGTCCATCAGATTCTGATCCTGTAATTTTATCCAAATGCAGTGTATGATACAATTGATCCATTACACCCTCAAAAGTGAATCGTGCTTTCAATCGTCACAAATGATTTACCAAGACAAAACATTTGATACGATTTGCCAACAAAGCAATTGGAGGCAATACAACCCCTCAAGCATATTCTGTCATTCAATGTTAATCATTAAATGATACATATGTTGGGTAGTCTGCCAACAGTTGGAAGGCCTGCTCAGTAAACCGAGAACATTTTAATCCCTTTGGGAAAAAATTGATCAACGAAATCCACAAGAGGATTAAAACTAGATTTTTAAAAATGAACTGTACTGTAGTTTACAATATTGATTGTTTAATGGTTCACAGATTATCCTGAAAGATTCATTTCACAGAACTGTGTAAAATTGAAAAATGTTATCGCTCACACTCATGGAGTGCTTAAAAGGAATGCAAGCACATTTCATAATTAAATCTTCCAGGCAAAAAGCCATGAGGGAAATAAACAACTAGTCCTCTGCTTAAAAGATTCACCACTCAACTGGGGTTCCACAATAGAATCTAAATGATTGGATTTTAAGAGGTTGTGTGTGAAGTTGTCCAGATGCTTCAGTTAAGGATATTTCAATTCAAGTTTATAAATAGTGTTGCCATTAATGTAGATTGAAGGCACCTGAATAACTCTGGACAGTCTTTGCCACAACCTAAGGAAACGTAGAAACTAGGAACAGTCATACGCCATTTGAGTCTGTTCCCCCATTTAATATGATCACAACTGATCCTCTATTTTAATACCTTTTTCCTGCTTTCTCCCCACACCCCTAAATGCCTTTGAAATCTAAAACTACCTATCTCTACCTTGAAAATTATTGGTGACTTGGCCTGTGCTACAGAGAGAGAGACTGATAGGCAGGGGTTATTGTCCTTGGAGGGTTGAGGCTGAAGGGTGACCTTACAGAGGGTTATAAAATTATGAAGGATATGGATAAGGAGAGTACCGAAGGTCTTTTTCTCAAGGTAGGGGAGTCCAAAACTAGAAGGCTTAGGTTTAAGGTGAGATGGGAAGGATTTAAAAGGGAACTAAGGGGAAACATTTTCACAGAGGATGGTGCATGTATGGCATGAGCTGCCAGAGGTGGTGGTGGAAACAGGTACAATTAGGACATTTAAAAGGCATCTGCATGGGTACATGAATAGGAAGGATTAAGAGGATCATGGACGAAATGCTGGCAAATGGAACTGGATCAATTTATGATATCTGTTGGACTGAAGGGTCTGTTTCTATGCTGTATGACTCTACAGCCTTCTGTGGTTGAGAATTCCAACCTTAGATTAGATTAGATTAGATTACTTACAGTGTGGAAACAAGCCCTTCGGCCCAACAAGTCCACACCGACCCGCCGAAGCGCAACCAACCCAGACCCATTCCCCTACATTTACCCCTTCACCTAACACTACAGGCAATTTAGCATGGCCAATTCACCTAACCTGCACATTTTTGGACTGTGGGAGGAAACCGGAGCACCCAGAGGAAACCCACGCAGACACGGGGAGAATGTGCAAACTCCACACAGACAGTCGCTGGAGGCGGGAATTGAACCCGGGTCTCTGGCGCTGTGAGGCAGCAGTGCTAACCATTGTGCCACCGTGCCACCCACTTAGAGTGAAGAAATATTGCCTTATCTTAGTGCTAAATGTTCTATGCTGTATCCAGAAACTGTCCTCCCTGGTTCGAGACTCCCTATTCAGCTAGTCTGTCCAGTTCTGTTAAGCGTTTTCGACCTTTCAATCTTATTCATAATGCAACCCTTTCTTTAGTTTACTCACAGGGAAAAATACCGCAACAACACGGAACCATAACAGTGTGTGGACAAGAGGAAGACAGTATGAAGGAAAGGGTAAGAGAGAAAATGAGAGAGTGAAAGAAAGGTGGCGAGCGGGCCAGAGAGAGAAAAAGAGGAAAAACATGAGTGAGTGAGTGAAAGAGAGATTCAGGAGAGCAACGAAAGAAAGAGAAATGGAGAAAGAGGGGCTAAAGAGAGAGGGGAAAGAAAGCGACAGAAAGATTTGTATTTCTATAACACTATTCCTTGACTGCTCACAATTTACATAAATGATTTAGGGTAAGCGTGTCAAAGTTCACAGATGACACTAAGATGAGTGGTACAGCAAAGTGTGCAGAGGACACAAAGCCTGCAGTGGGATATGAATAGGTTAAGTGAGTGGGCAAGGCTCTGGCACATGGAGTGCTACGTTGGTAAATGCAAGTCATACATTTTGGTAGGAATAATAGCAAAATGAATTATTATTTAAATGGTGAAAAATTGCAGCATGCTGCTGAGCAGAGGGACCTGAGGGTCCTTGTGCATGAATCACAAAAAAGGTTGGTTTGCAGGTGCAGCAAGTAATTAAGGCAAATGGATATTGTCCTTCATTACAAGACAGATGGAGCTTAAAAACAGGGAGGTCATGCTGCAGCTGTGCAAGGTGATGGTGAGGCTACACCTGGAGTACTGTGTACAATTTTGCTCTCCTTACTTGAGAAAGGATGTACTAGCACTGGAGGGGGTGCAGAGGAGGTTCACTAGGTTGATCCCAGAGTTGACAGAGTTGGCTTTTGAGGAGAGATTGATTAGACTGGGACTTACACTCTGGAAGTTAGAAAAATTGGGGCGCGGTGGGATCTGATAGAAACATATATAATTGTGAAGGGAATAGATAAGATTTAAGCAGGGAATTTATTTCCACTGGTGAGTGAAACTAGATCTAGGAGGCATAGCTTCAAAATAAGGAGAAGCAGATCCAGGACTGAATTGAGGAGGAACTTCTTCACCCAAAGGGTTTGAATCTGTGGAATTTCCTGCCCAGTTGAGGCTACTCCATTGAATGTTTTTAAGGCAAAGATAGACATATTTTTGAACAGGAAGGGAATTAAGGGTTACAGTGAATGGGCGGGGTGAGTGGAGCTGAGTCCATGAAAAGATCAGCCATGATTTTATTGAAGGGCAGAGCAGGCTCGAGGGGCCAGTTGGCCTCCTCCTGCTCCTAGTTCTTATGTTCTAATGAGAAAGGATCTTACAAAGCCCTTTACTGCCAATTAACTAACTTTGGAAGTGCAGTTGCACTGGTAATGTAGAAAACCAATGTGTACCTAGCATGATCCTACAGAAAGCAATGTGAGAATTAAACCACTTATTCTATAAGATAATGGTTCTACTGAAGGCTGCATTAAGGTCCACCAATCTGGTAGTATCATGGGTGAGGAAAAGTAGACCAGGTCGGAGTCGCAAAGGCAATAGACCTACCCTCTATGTCTCATTATAATCTTTGTAAAAATGTCAATCAAACCGATTTAACTTTTAGTTAGTTTAAGGCAGGAGCTTCTTCTTGTTAAGACCACCTAGTCGTTTGCCTCTACCACATTAGACAAAGCAGTGCCTGTCTATCCCAATGGAAAAGGAGGATGGTGGCTGAAAAATCATCCTAGTGACCAGGAGTGAAGCTACATCAAGGTCATGAGGCCAACTGTGGACGTTTGAAAATATAATTTAACCACACCATTATGGCATGCAATAATACAGTAACAATGTCCCAAGGCATTTCCCACACATGGTCATCAAACAGAACTTGACCACTAAGACACATGAATAGATAAGAGAATAAATTGCTCAAAAAGAACCAGAAAAACTGCTTTGCTTTTAAAAAGTGATGTTGGCCAGGGGACAAATACTGGGCTAGCACACCAGGATGAACTGCCCTGTTCTTCTCAAAAATAGTGGATGTGGAATCTTTTACATCAGCCTGAGGAGGCAGAAAGATTCTCGGTTTTAATGACTCATCTAAAAGACCGCCTGGCGCGGACCTGTTGGGCTGAAGGGCCTGTTCCTGCACTGTAGGGATTCTATGATTCATTGTGAAGCAAAGCCATATGTCTACCCAACTGAATCTTTGCGAAAAGGTCAAAAAATTGGAAACAAATTTTCATTTTGGTGCTGGCTTCCATCCTGCTGTTTGCGTAAGTAAACTCTCGTCAGTTCTGAATGTTTAAACTGTGGATAATAATAATTGGCAAGGATGAGTTGAATGGCCACTGGCTTCACAATGGAGAAGGATGTTATCACCTTGATTCTGCTGACTGCTTCCTGGGCTTGCATCATCCGCACGTTCTTGGACGGGGTTTTGTCAGAGAGCAGCTGGGTGGAGCCCAGGTAGTTGGCTGCAAAGATGATGCCGTCAATCAGATCTTCTGGGTCACATGGTCCAGGTACTGTAAACAAGAAAACAAAAACAGTCAACCTCACCTCTGAAAATTGTAACGAGAAAGAACTTTGATGGATAACTTTGGGACTTGGTCAGGTTAGATAAGAGAATTCATGATCTCTTTAATCTTGCTGATACGTTTTTTAGAACTGCTGTAATAAAAAGAAAGAAACATTGTTTATGCTGTCCCTCCTTTGAAGGTAATATCCTTTGAATATTACCTCTGCCCTCTGAATAAATTAAACCAGAAATAGTCTCTTGTCACCAAAATGTCATATTCAATGGTTCTACCCTCCAGCCTATTTCCTATCTATTCTTAACAATAATCTCACTGAACATTTTGACAGCACAAAAGTATCACAATCAAAATTATTCACCTACCACTTACTTAGTCTTTGCCTCTGCATAATAGTGAATCACTATTCAGCTGCCTAAAATAATGCCATTTGATTGTCACTCCAGATTCAGACCATTAAAAAGTCTGCCCCAGTATTCTTTATAATCCTGGACAATTAGTTAACAGATGGCTACACAGAAAGGACAGCCCAAAAAAAGACTATTTGTCCCAAATAGTCTGTGCTCTTCTCACTCCCTCTGGGAGCAGACCATCTGGTCTGTCAAGCCTGCTCAGTCACTCAATATGATCATGGCTGATTCTGGGTTTCCCCAACTCCATTTTCCTACCCGTTCTCCATATCCCTGGCTGACCAACCCAGCTTTAAGTATTGTGGATGATGGAACAATCTACTGCTGTCAGGAGAATTCCAAAGATTCACCAGCTTTCCAATTCCTCCTCCTCTCAGTCCTCAATATTTATCCCTGACCCTGAGACTGGTTGCCAGTGTTCTGGGCTCCCTGCGTGCAGAAACAACTTCTCTATGTCTATCCTTCCATGAAAACATTCTGCACACAGCTTTCTTTTTCACAAATTACAACACAGGAAAAAAAAGAGTAGGGCATTTAGACTTTCCAGCCTGGTCTGGTCTTTATATACTTTTTTTCCCTCATGTTTCTCCAGCTTCTTCTTATAGAATTTTTTTTAGTCACTGAGCTGTCATTCTTCATGTTGCTTTACATCTAAGAAACCTCTTCTAACCAAACTATTTATACAATTTACACACACCAAACACTTCCTTCCTGCATGTCTCTGTATATTTCAGAACTAACACATCCTGGAAACAATAATATAATTGTTCAGGGGAATCATTGAATATTTCTTTCTTGAACTAAAAAAAAAACTTATTTTCTTAAATCGTGCATATTTCTGTTCTTTTTTTAAACTTTCCCCTCACTGGGACTTAAGATTAACAAATCCTGGAAGGATTTCTATAGCAGCTTTTAATATCTCAGGAAATTCCAAAAGGCATTACAACCAATGCAGCACGTTTGAAGTCCAGTCACTGTACCCACAGCAAGTTCCCACCAAAAGCAATGCATAAAGATCTGCCATGTATCTTTGTTCCTTCTAACTGATAGTCTTGGCAGCTTTACAATTCGACTGACAGGTTTAATATCTCGTCTAAAACATGGCACCATCGACAACTCAACACTCCCACAGTATTGGCATTGGCTGTGGGAACCTCAATTTTGTGCTCAAGTATCTGAAGTGGAACATGACACCATGACCATTGAGATAGTAGCATCTTTCTAAAATATCTACTATATAGTCTGTAGGTCAAAAACATGCAACATTGGAAAAGTACAGTCAAGATTAGAGTGGTGCTGGAAAAGCACAGCAGGTCAGGCAGCATCTGAAGAGCAAGAAAATCGATGTTACGGGAAAACCCCATCATCAGGTACATGGGGGGGGGTGCAGAGGTGGCTGAGGGAAAAATGGGAGGGGAGTGGGTAGTTAGGAATGTGATAGGTAGATCAAGGTGAGGAGGTAATGGTGATAGGTCGGAGCGAAGGGTGGAAATGTTAGGTTTGTGCTGGGATAGGTCAGTGGTGGGGGGAGGGGGGAAGGCATGAATTTCAGATCTACCACCGACAGTCCCCACGTCAGCACACGCAGTGCTCACATGAACTGCATGAACATTGACTGGGGCCACACAGAGAGGCAGGCTTCGCATTTTGGAAGGCGAGGGAGAGGGAGCAGTGTCACAGACGAGGGAGGGTGTGCATTGTTGGGGGGGTGTGTTGGGAGATTTGTTTTTAATCTTTTTTCCAACACAGCTTACCCCAGGAGAAGGGTTAGGTAATTGTCTGAGTATGTACTGGGTGCAAGCCTCTGGCACGAAGATATTTTCCGAGGGACCCAGGCAGGATAGTGTTACCCATCAGAAGTTTAAACTTTCTGGGTAAAAATAACACACACAGACACACAGTAAGGGACTTGCTCAGGATCTCAATGTGAACCAATAGCAAATGTCTCAATATTAACCATTGCTGTCAAGTAAAAATCTGGGTCAATTTATCCAAAAACATGGGCTAGTTTATCCAAGAAACTTATCCAAGAACAATGCATCCAGGAATACAAGAACAGTTACATGTAAGCAAGCTTCAAAATATTAAAGAGCAATTTCTATAATCAATAACCTCAAACTAAACAAAAACGAAAGCACGAATTATTCCCCTGATCAATGGCAAGCAATCTTGTTCACATTAACAGTAACTACAACACAGATTTCTGAATTTGCTTTAAAAGAATTAGAAAGCACCTTACCTTCAACATAAGTTGGAAAGGAAGCCAAACACTTTCTTGACTGAAATTAAAACAGAACAACTGCTTCAGACACCGCACACTATGCTGCATATAAATACTTATCTTTTACCAAAAGCATTTTAATCCAACCTGATGACACCACTTCACATGCAGCAGTGGAAATCCAATTAGTCTCTAGACTGCAGGGCAAGAGGCATTGTCAAAATCCGTAGCAAATCCAATGAACAATCACTTTTTTTTAAAACTATTTCAGTTGAGGTGCATATAATTCTGTGGGGTCAAAACAGTAAATGGGAAGGAGTGGTTTCTGTTAGGTCAATAACCGGGGCACAGGTTTAAAGTAATTAGTAGGCAGTTTAGAGGGAGTTGATGAGATTATTTTGTCACCCAGAGGGTGATGCTGCTTCTTGAATTTACTGCCTGAAAGGGCAGTGAAGGTAGAGCCCCTTAACACATTCTTTGGGCGGCATGGTGGTTAGCACAGCTGCCACACAGCACCAGAGACACAGGGTCGATTCCCGCCTCAGGCAACTGTCTGTGTGGAGTTTGCACATTCTCCCCGTGTCTGCGTGGGTTTCCTCCGGGTGCTCCGGTTTCCTCCCACAGTCCAAAAATGTGCAGGTCAGGTGAATTGACCATGCTAAATTGCCCGTAGTGTTAGGTGAAGGGGTAAACGTAGGGGAATGGGTCTGGGTGCGTTGCTCTTCGGCGGGTCGG
Source organism: Chiloscyllium plagiosum (assembly GCF_004010195.1). Lineage (NCBI taxonomy): Eukaryota > Metazoa > Chordata > Chondrichthyes > Orectolobiformes > Hemiscylliidae > Chiloscyllium > Chiloscyllium plagiosum. The sequence goes on along the minus strand of NC_057711.1, from coordinate 116,177,030 downwards.
TTTGGACTTGTTGGGCCGAAGGGCCTGTTTCCACACTGTAAGTAATCTAATAAGTACTCGGATATGCACAGGACACACCACAACGGTTCTGGGTTATGGACCAAAATGTGCATGGTGGAATTAGGCTGAGTAGATCTTTAACAGCTGGCACAGACACAGTGAGCTGAATGGAAGTGGGTACTGCAGATGCTGGAAATTAGAATGGTGCTGGAAAAGCACAGCAGGTCAGGCAGCATTCGAAGAGCAGGACAACTGACATTTCGGGCAAAAGACCTACTCTGCTTTTCCAGCACCACTCTAATCTTGACAGTGAGCTGAATGGCCTCTTTCTCTGTAGTACGTTTCTCTATTTCTATTTTTACCTTTTGCTGGATTAACATTGAGGAAAACGAATCACCATGATCATCAACCTGAAACATCAATTTCCTTCCTCCATCCACACATTCTATCTGACATGCTGAGTATTCCCAATAATTCTTGAACAACTGTGTTCCCAATGAAGTCGCTTAAAAGTTTGTTGTCTTTGAAAGCTTATGTTCATTGGATAGCCAGCAAATTTGAATTGAAAGATGAACCATTGGAATAAAAGAACTAGAGAGAAGGCCGTTCAGCCCCTCACACCTGCTCCACTATTCTGACAGATCATGGTTGACTATAGATGCATTGATCCAACAAGAATTCTTTAAAACATAATCTGCTGCTGATAAGTCAAGTTAGATCAAAAATAATTAATTATGAAAAGTAGGGTAACTAGAGGATAAGGATTTTACTAACTGGCAATACAGCTTGAGGGCAGATGAGGATAATTTTTTTATGCAGTGAGATGCTGTGATCTGGAATGGGCTGCCATTAGCAAATTTAATAATAATTTTCAAAAGGAAAGTGAATAAATAGTTGAAGGGGAGAAAACCGCAGTGTCAGAGGGATGAGAGCAGGGAAATTGTCTTTGCCTTATATGAAAATGATATCTGATACAAATTATGTAATTGCCTTCAACAACAAAATGCTTGTAAAGGTGCTCCCTTTAATTCGCAACCACTTTGATGAAAATTTATATCAATGTGCCAACAATGTGGATTCTGAAGAATCCAATTCATTCATTACAAACATGTAAAAGATTAGAATCAGGCATGCTTTCTTTAAAATTACAGATCAGTTAGGGACTACTTTACAAACACAAAGGAGAATTATAATATATAAAGGTGCTCAGCAAAAGCTGAGGGTAGGGAGCTTGAGATTCCAACAAGAGGGAGGGTGATAAAGTAACACGCAAGGAAACTCGTAAGACAAAGTATGAGACCACCCACTAAATTAACTGCTTTATGGTCCTCATCAGAAGTATTAACCCTAGAGCAATAGCACTTTAAAAGGTATACTCAATGAACTCTGGGTACAGCCTATAACATGCTGACTTGTGTTTTCAGGATGTCTTTGTTATAATTAAAGAAGTAATATGTTGAACTTCAATCAAAACAACATAAAACTCATTTTGCTCAAATATCACTCAATGCCTGTCAACTGTGTCCTAGTCATGAAAGAGGCAGGTACACCAAATCAAAGGGGTATGTTAACCTCCATCACAAGGATTTGGACAATAGGACTATAAGAAACAGGAGCAAGATGAGGCCATTTGCACACACACCTCCCACCACTCCCCAGCTTGCTTCACCATACATGAAGATCTTGTCGATCAGATTGAAAACAACAAAAGCCGGGGATCACAGCGGTTCAGACAGCATCCATGGACACAGTGGAGGCCAATGGTTCGAATCTAGATGACTCTTCATCAGAGCTGAAGTAACGTGTGGAGGGGACAGCATTTACGTTATACATGGCGGGGTCGGGGGGGAAGAGGAGGTTGTGGTGTAGGGTGCCAGTCAACGAAAGATATTGATAGTTTAGCTTAAATGTTTGCAATGTGAGATTGGGAGAACAATGGTGTCTCTCCTGACGACCCTGAAAGGATAGTGAGTGGGGTGGGGAGAGAGTGCACATGACAATAAGCTAAAAGAATGGGAAGAAATGTTCACAATTTGAAGGTGTTGAACTCAGTATTGAAGTTCACAAGGTTCTAAAGTGCCTAGTCTGTTCCTCCAGTTTGTGCTGCAATTCAAGGGAGCACTGCAGTATGCCAAGGACAGACATGTGGGCACACGAGCAGGACGCTGTGTTAAAATGACTAGCTACTGGAAGGTTAGGGTCCTGCGTGCACACAGACTGGAACTGTTCCCCAAAGCGGTTACCCAGTCTGCGTATGGTTTTTCTAGTGTAGAGTAGACCACATTGGGTGTAGAAAATACAATACACAAGATTGGAGGAGGGATAGGTGAAATGCTGCTTCATCTGGAAAGACTATTTAGGCCCTTGGATGGCGAGCAGGGAGGAGGGGAAGAGGCAGGTCTTCAAACTTTTGCATAAATGCTGTCGCCTCCAGATTTTACTTCAGCTCTGAAGTCGAGTTATCTAAACTCAAATCATTAGCTTGCTCTTTCTCCATGGATGCTGTCTGACCCACTGTGATCCCCAGCATTTATTGTCTTCAGTACAGATTCCAGCATCTGCAGTAATTTGTTGCTACATGCTCATCAGATGGTTGACTTAACTGCATTTTGCTGTCTGTCCCTCATAACACTGGACTCATTTATCAATCTAACTCAGTCTTGAATAAATTCAAAGATTCCAGCCTCGATCCCCAGGATGGAGAATTCCAGAGTCTAACTAGCCTCAGAGAAAAACATCCTCCTCATCTCAGTCTTAAAAGGGGCTTCCTATTTCTAATGGCGTCCCCTCATCCCACGTTCCCCCAAAAGGGGAAACATGCACTCAGCAATTACCATGTCAAACACCCTCAAAATCTTATATGTTTCAACAAGATCACCTCTCATTTTTCTAAGCTTCTGTGCACAGGCTCAACCCTTCCTCATAAGGTAGTCTGTAATCCCAAGAATCAGCCAAGGAATTTTTGCTTCCAATTATATTGTGCTTTAAGTAAGGCGACCAAGCTATACATAGAACATAGACCAATACAGCACAGAACAGGCCCTTCGGCCCACGATGTCGTGCCGAACATGTGTCCCGGCTTAAACACCCATCCATGTACCTATCCAATTGCCGCTTAAAAGTCACCAATGATTCTGACTCTGCCACTCCCACAGGCAGTGCATGCCCCCACCACTCTCTGGGTAAAGAACCTACCCCTGACATCCCCCCACACCTTCCACCCTTCACCTTAAATTTATGTCCCCTGTAACACATAGTAGTCCAGATATGGTCTCTCTAACACGCTGTAATAACACTTCCCTACTTATATAGCTAATTCCTCTTGTAATTAAGATGAGCATTTCATTTGTCTTCCTAATTATTGGCTATTCCTGTGTATGTACATTTTGTAATCCATGTGCCATTTGGGGTTTAAGGGTAAAGAAGTCACTGCTACGACTGTACAGGGCTTTTTGACCTGTATGCCTAAGGATTGAGATACTTTATTTTAACCGTTGTCCTTTCATGGGTTATGGATGCCACTTCCAAAGTTAGTACATGTTTTGCATCGTTACCTGCCCTTAAGATGATTGGCTTATTTAGACCTTTTCCGTGGACAGTGAGGAGTCAATTACATTGCTGTGGGTAGCAGTCACATGCAGGCAAGAATGGGGAGATTTCCTTCCTTAAAAGACACTTGTGAACCAGTGACCTTTTACAACAATGGTCACCATTAGGCGAGCTTTTAATATCAGCATTCAAATTTCATGGTGGGGTTCAAACCACATCCCCAGAACATTTCCATTCCAGTGACATTACCACTACTTCACTGCCTCAGCTAATACTCGCCCTGAGGAGGTATAACAAAGATTCACTAGATCAGATCCTGGGATTAGAAGGTTGTCCCTCAAGAATGGATTGAGCACAGTGGCTCAGTGTTAGCACTGCTGCCTCACAGCACCAGGGACCTGGGTTCGATTCCTGCCTTGGGCAACCGTCTGGGTGGAGTTTGCACATTCTCCCGGTGTCTACGTGGGTTTCCTCCAGGTGCTCTGGTTTCCTCCCACAGTCCAAAAATGTATGGGCCAGGTGAATTGGCCATGCTAAATTGCCCGTAGTGCCAGGTGCATTAGTCAGGGGTAAATATAGAATAGGGGAATGGGTCTGGGTGGGTTACAATTCGGAGGGTCGGTATGGACTTGTTGGGCTGAAGGGCCTGTTTCCACACTGTAGGGAATCTAAACAAACAGGTCGATGCTTCCTGCAGCTGAGACAAATTAAGGTATAGTCCAACTGAAACTTAAAATCCTGAGGGAGAGTGACGCTGGGGATGTTTCTTCTGGCTGGATGACAGGGCTGGATATTATGTGCTCCTGCCAGGAGTGCTTTGGGAGGTATGGGGCCATGTAACACGAGGGGGAAGAGGAAGCCCACCACCTTCCTCCCTACCCCGCGCGCATCCATAATATGGGAAGGGACTGCCACCCACCCATGATGATGTAGATAAATATTTGGGAGCATTAGGGCTGATGTGGAACAGGCAAGGAAGTCATATTGAGGTAGTAACTTAGCCACGATCTTACTGAATGGTGGATCATTTGGTGCACTCTGATCCTTCATTGTTGTTTCTTTCTGATAGGAATGGCTTCAGAATGAGTCAAACTACTAACAATCAAAGTCATTTCGGAGAAGGTGGGTCATGTTCACTCCAGAAACCTAGTCATACAGCCAGGCTAACAACTCTCAAACAAACGGATCAGGCAGAGAAATGCCTCTTCAATCATTCTGGTCTAATCTTTTTCCTTCAGTGTGTCACCTTCTCCATGGCTGGTGGTCACTTTGAGACTGATGGCTCTTTGAAGAGAAGCATTCAGTCCACTTGGTCACATCTGTGTTGCAAGGGCACTGGGGGAAAGCGGAACAGAACTGCCAGAGATTCCAGTAGGGGTTATAGCCCTGGCATTAACAGCAATGGAGGTGGGGGGAGGGATGGTTTTGGACACTCAGTCCAGCTTAAAACCAGTCTCCCATCAGAATCCTGCATTAGAACCGCAATGGTGTGGAGATATGGGTGTCATAGACTAACTCCTTCCCCTGCCTAGCATTCTCGAGCAGAAAGCCTGAATATTTGAGGCACTGGTTGTTTCGCTCGACATGGCCAAGAAACCAATATTGGATAGCAAGTTAATCAATGGAAGTCTCACCCACATCCAGACACCAACAGAGAAAGGATGGGTAAAAGAAACAGTACATTTGTGCAGAATTCTCCTATGTAATCCTCTCAAACCCCTAATGAATACACAGCTGGAATTAAGGAATTTCTGAGAAAGTTTGAATAAGTAACTATAACTTGCATTTGCCTTTAATGTAACTGGCCATCAGCTCTTGAATCAATCCTTAAACATGCTTTCACTTATCCTAATATCCCCTTATGTGCCTCAATGTGAAAACTTCTAATATACTATTTAATTATTACGTGGAAGCCATCATACAAATGCAAATTTTTGCTGTTATGAACCATCTCAAAATCCTTACATTGAAGTATTAACAAACTAAATTTTGACACTGATCCATACAATGAGAGTACCTTGCAGACGACCAAAAGCTTGGCTAAAAATGTAGTCATGACTTTTGCTACAAATTCTGTGCCCTACGATCTTATACTCCACAACCACGTGATGGAGGAACAGCGCTCCAAAAGCCAGTGCTTCCAAATAAACCTGTTGGACTATAACCTGGTGCTGCATGATTTTTAAGTAAAAATGTAGGTTTTAAAGTGTGGCTTAAAAGGAGAGAGGCAAAGGGAGGGAGGGAGGGAATTATGGAGGGAATTCCAGAGTGAAGGGCGCTGGCAGCCAATGATGGAGCAGTTAAAATTAAGGATGCACAGATTAGAATTGGTAAATACCTCAGGAAGTCCGTCAACCTGATCGAGGTGATGGAGACTGGGAGATAGAGATATACAAGGGAAAATCTACCAACCTGTGAGATCAGTTCTGAACGTAGGAAACACTGCTCAGATTCTCAGACAGAGAATGATGCATCCCAAAGGAAGGAAGAAAACAAAATTACTCTGGAGAGTGAGATGACATTATTTGGTCACACTTGTTCAACTATACTTCGAGCTTGTCAACTGCTGAAATCTGACTCTGTTAAATTGGAAGGAAATGGGACAGCTGGCTAGTCAGTGAACAACTCTATTCTATTATTGGCATTACAGCTCCAAATAGCAACGTTGCTGGTTTGACTTAGCACTACTGGATAACACAATATCAGACTGTACCTGCAAGCATCATGTCAGGCTGCAGTGATTTGCGAATAAGGTAAATGATGCATATATATTAAAAAGGTGGGCTTATCTAACCTTCCTTAAATGATGTTAAGTGTGACACATTCACAGAAAATACATACACTAAATCATTCTAGCCAATTCCATTCAAAGTTTTTTTAAAAACTGAATTTGCTTTTTCATGTTGATATACTTGATATATTTAGGCACTAAATTATATTTATTGGTATGATATTTTAAACATACCATTTATATATGTTCAATTGAGGCAGCACGGTGGCTGCCTCACAGTGCCAGGAACCCGGGTTCAATCCCAGCCTTGGGTGACTGTCTGCGTGGAGTTTGCACATTCTCCCCGTGTCTGTGTGGATTTCCTCCCACAGTCCAAAGATGTGCAGGTCAGGTCAATTGGCCACGCTGAATTGCCCATAGTGTTCAGGGATGTGCAGATTAGGTGGATTAGCCATGCAAAATGCAGGTTTAGGGCAGGGGGATGGGGTCTGGGTGGGATGCTGTTCGGAGGGTTGGCGTGAACTTGATAGGTCAAATGGCCTGCTTCCACACTGTAGGGATTCTATTGCAGAATCCTACATCGATACCATTCAGCTCATTGAGAGTTTGCTGGCTGTTTTGAAGAGGAATCTTTTCAGACTCCATTTCCCTATTCTGTCCTCATATTCCTGCAATTGTGTTCCCTTTCTATTACATATCTAATTCCCCACAGATGTCTATCATTGAACTGATACCTGTAACTCTCTATGCTTTTCAGACATTGGAAATTGCATCAGTTCATTTACTGTTTCTCAACACTCCATGATTTCAAATTCCTCAGTCCAACCTCCTCTCAGCATTCTCTTCTCTAGATTTTAAATCAGCCTTGAGTTCACGAAATGGCAGAATAGCTTGAGTAGTCAAATGACCTCCTCCTGTCCCTATCTTCCCAAACAGTGTTTTTTAATGGGAATAAAGCTAATGGGTAAATATATTCTAAGTGCCATGTCGGTGTACTGGGTCTGCAATCAGCTGCCCATTCTAGCTGTCAGTTCCAACTCTTTTTTTTTAAAAATGCATTTATACCAAAAACTAAGACAACAGTGTATTCTTATCCACAGGAGAACTTAGAACCTGACAGACAAGAGGGCCACCATTTGGCCCACTGACATCTGCTGGCCCTTTTAAAAGTCCGTTCCCTACAAACTGATCTTCCTCCAGGCACGTATGGAACCTGACACCACCGCCCTTTTAGTCAGTGTGTTCCAGGTCATAACTTTCTGGATGAAGATATGTATCTGCATTTTCTTTCAGGTTTTTTTTTTCTGCCAACTAGTTTAAGTCTGCCGCCTCCAGTTATTTGCCAGAGGAAGCAGGTTCTCCAGATCTGTTCTGTCAAAGCACCTCTATTCTGAGCAGCTCCATGAGATATCCCTTTGACCATTCCTGCCATCAGCTGAACAATTCCAGCTTCTGCAGTCGCTCCACACAGCCGGAGCTGCTCCGCCCCGACTGCATTCCTTTCTTCTTTGCTCACTTTTTCTTCCTTTAAGTTTTTCTTTCTGGAGGGAACTCAGTTATGGAGGCAGTGGCAGTGATAGCAGTGGCTGGGGCCAAAGGAGACAATGCCAGATGGGCACCAGGTGGTTGGTGTGCACGGGCAGAACACTGGCAGTCAGCGACATCCTGGAAGTGGATGGGGACTGGAGTGTCACCACAGTAGGACTCTGGCAGCATATGGCCAGGCGGGTGGTGAGACTGGATGGCAGTCAGTGCAGAGAGGGGAGCATGGACAAGCAGGGACCACGCCCAGCGCGCGCGGGGGGGGGGGTTCGAACCCAGCGCAGGAGACCGGGCCTGGCGCGGGAGGGGGACCGGGCCTAGCGCGGGAGGGAGACCAGGTCCGGCGCGGGAGGGGGACCGGGCCCGGTGCCGGAGGGGTCCGGGCCTGGCGCGGGACGGGGACCGGGCCTGGCGCGGGACGGGGACCGGGCCTGGCGCGGGACGGGGACCGGGCCTGGCGCAGGAGGGGGACCAGGTCCGGCGCGGGAGGGGGACCGGGCCTGGCGTGGGACGGGGACTGGGTCCGGCGCGGGAGGGGGACCGGGCCCGGCGCGGGAGGGGGACTGGGCCCGGCGCGGGACGGAGATAGGGCCCAGTGTGGGACGGGGACCAAGCCCAGTGCGGGATGGAGATGGAGCCCAGCACGGGATGGAGACGGAGCCCTTGTGGGGAAAGCGGAGTGTGGAGTGACTGCAGGCCCACGGTTAAAGATGGACTTTAATTTGGAACCTTTCACTTAATTTCTTATTTTCTACTTTATACTGACATGAACAGTAATGTTGAACTTTTAACTCATTTCTTCACTTGTGTACTCTTTACCAAAGATTTTGTATGTGTACACCTTGGACCTAAAATGGTGCCATGAATGGTGACATCGTACATATTCACTGTCCTCCTGTATTTCTGTTCACATGACAACATAACCTAATTCTAATGCTCCTCACTGAAGTGCCTCATACCAGGTAGAATCCTGGTGATACTTCTCATCAAGGCCTTAACATCTTCTTCAAAATGCCATGCCCAGAGTTATGCACAATTTGATAATATACCTGCTCCTTCCCAAATTTTAAGGACAAATAATGTAACTGTACTCCAAAAAGGTAAGTTTTCCAAAGCGAAAGAGTAACGAAGAGGTGGAAGATTCTTATATTCTTATAAAGAACCAAGGAGCTCTGAATTTAGGATTCACCCCTTAAGTTTCAAGGAAGAGATTAAAATATTTATTTTCCCACAAAGGGTTGTTCGAATATGAGACTTAGTGTCTCAAGTGCGGCCATCTCTGCCTTAATAACCAATGTTAAAAAAAATTCCAAAATAAATGGGAATAGAAAAAAGAAACAGGGATAATGGGATGAAAATGATACTTCATTGCAACCAGAACAGTACAAACACAATGGACAAATGGCCTCCTGGGCAAGTTGAAATCTCTCACTCCACAGTTTGTAACTGCCAACCCCTTTCTGATTCACTCCTTGTGTGTTCGATTGAAACTTGTAACTTGTTAAAATTTTAATGCAGAACCAAAGGTGATTTGTTGCAGATATTTGTAAAATTCTGGGCAGGTCTTTCGTCTCTCAGCAAGACCTGAGGAGGATGCAGCTTCAAGGTCCTTGAAAATAATTCTGACCCAAGGCTGAGCTGATTCATTTGATGGAGTTGATCGGACAATGTTTGAGGTGGCATCCTTTCCAAAGACTCAGCTGTCGACAATCAACAAGATGGATGTGAAAACCTGTGTTCATTCAAATTGTATAATTTACAATTTTAGATGTGGGACACCGATTTAGTTTCAGGGCATGGGTCTCGGTGGAAAGGCTGGCTTTTAATGCCCGTCTCTAGTTGCCAGATTCTGCTGCATTTGTGGGGCTACAGGGACTATTTCAGAGAGCAGCGGGGAGTCAACCAAGCAGACTGACGTAGGGCTGGAGTCACACGCAGAGCAAATTGGATCAAGATGGCAGATTTCCTTTCCCAAAGAGACATTAATGAAACCATTTGAGCTTTCAATTGACAATTGAATAATGTACAGAATAATGTACCATTACCGTTATTATGTGGATAAGTCAAACTAATCACGGTTTGCAGTACTTCATATTTTGAGCTAAGGGAGGAGAATTACACCTGCGAAACGTTCCAGACAGAACTCTCCACAATATCCTCAACCCATTGAGCAACTACGCAAACAAATTTGTTAAATGAAAGAATATGTCAAAGGCCTGAAGAAATCCAATATAAAAGAAATATAAAATACTTACCTGAGTCTTAATGAGAGAAGGCAATGATTAAAAAAAGGAGAAGCAGTGTTAAATAGATGTTACACTTTTAAACAACAGGATTCAGATTAGTATACAATAAAGTTTAGGTCCACCATCCACACCACCTACAAGTCCTCTACTTCCCACAACCATGTTTTGTTTTATTGTCAGCATAACGTTTGAATTTTGTCTTTTAGAAGCAAGCATGCAAATTACCAGAAAGAAAACAAATCATAAAATTACTCAAATTCCTAAAGTTCCTAAGAAACATCAACTTTGGTTGAGCAACTCGTTTGAAAGAGGACAGAAATCGCTTTAATTTAAGGATAGGCAAGAGCCCAAACCCTAGGTGACAAGCAGATTTTTAACACACCCGCCTCCAGAAGGGCTGGTTCTGGATTAGAACTGGAGCAGAGATTCTATCGTGTAAATGTCTTTCTCACTAACACTTAGGCCATGTTGGCTGGATAGGTCTTGACAGTCTGAGGGGGATGCAGAAGAATAGTGGCTTCTTGGCCTTTTGATCTGTAGCCTTTCTGAGGGTAATCCATGGCTGTGGATGATGGGGTCTAAGAATCCAGTCACAATGCTCTGTCCTTTCTAGTGCTCTTGGGCTGGCCTGATGAAATAATTATTTTTGCTGTCTTTTATTTTCCTTTGTAGAGGCAATTCTACACATTCGCCTTTCAGATTACTTCTAATAAACTTTGTTTGCAAACTACTGACCCCAGTGCACTGGTGGAATTGGAAAGCAACATTAAAGTCCTGCAGCATCAGGAAAATGGCAGGGACTTCCTCAATCGCCTACAGCTGAGCAGATCAGAAAGCTGACACTTGGTTTATCCCTTAGCCAGCTGATCGTAGCCCAATAAAAATCAAGGACTGGAACTTCAGTCTGAGTTTAGAAAGGAAAAACGAAAAAGAGGAGAGATGAAGTTGAAGCTTTTTATCTTGCACTCTTCAGGACAGTCACAGAACAACAACCTACCCTCTATGATAAAAAGGGGTGCTGATTATCAGTTGTGCACACGGTGCAAATACGCTTGCAAAAAGCCACATTGTATGTTGAAGCCTGTCCTTTACAGGCAATTGAATCATGTGCAGGTATAGCACCTCTATTGAAAAGCTGGGGAGCAAAGGTTCCTTAGTGCAGTTTCCATGACAACACCACAACCAATTAGAGTCAACTCAACCAACCAATCAGCAGCCTTGTTCTCATGAAGTATATATCGTTGCTTGCTTCAAAATTTGGCATTCTTGCATCTGTCCTGATGAGGGCCAGTTGAAAAGCTTTGATAGCCTTTTTTCAAGCAAACTTATGTTTTGTACTACCAAGCAAAGTTTTTGAAAATTAAGAAGTGCTTGAGGGCAGCCCAGAGACCCACCCCTACCATAAACCATGAATGCGTGCAAGTATGTGAATGTACACTTATGTGTGCATGCACATTTAGAGAGGAAAGGAGAGAGAAGAGGATTAGACCAGGCCTGTTAGCATCCTCCACCACTGATTAGCTCACTGGCACATCCTGAGGAGGTTCACTTATTGAATAAAATGGGCACTGTGTGTGATTACTTGCCATGTAAGAGGACTCCAGTAAGGGAGACAATTCCTTCAGAAGAGGAGCGGGCGAGGGCAAATTGTAGGGGGAAAAAAAAGTAATTAGCAAAGTCATATAATTGCATATCAGCAGCAGTTACAATTCTGGCTGCTGTCCTCATAACGTGCCCCTGGTTTTCAAAATGTAACTTGATTGTCACATACAACAATCGAAAATTTCACACTGGCATTTGTGACCAAACCTTGTGACAAAGACAAGTGTCTTTGCACCTAAATTGAAAAGAGAAACTTACTTCCATTTTTTTCATTTCCTAAGTGATTGCTTCAAGCGCAGTTATCATCAGGCACCTTTTTGAAGATACTGCAACAACAGTAACTTATATTTTTATGGGATCTTTAATTGTATAAAATGCCTCAAGTCACTTCACGGGAGCAATCAGCAGACAAAATCTGACAGTGCACTCCAGAATGAGACATTAGTGCAGTGAGGAAAGGAAGTACATTTTATGGTGGGGCTTAAAAGGTGGAACAGAGGCAGAGAGGGAGGGGATGAGGGAGAATTCAACAGCTTAGGGTCAAAGCATCTGAGGGCATGGGCATTAATGCAGAAATAATTAAAATCAGAGTTGCTCAAGAGGCTAGCATTAAAGATGGCAGATTTCTGTGGGAACAGTAAGGCAGGAGAAGTTGATAGATAGGGAGGCTCATGCCATGCAGCGATGACTTAAGATGTGGCTGGTTTGGGGAATGAGTGTTAGTCAGCAAACACAAGAGGTGATGGCTACACAGACTTGGTGTGTGAGTAAGGACATAGGGTACAAAGCTCAGTACACTCTTGAGTTGATGAAGGATGGAAAATGAGAGGTCAGCAGAGAGAACGTCGGAAAAGGCAAGTCTCAAATTAAAATAGGGTGGCACAGTGGTTAGCACTGCTGCCTCACAGCGCCAGAGACCTGTGTTCGATTCCAGCCTCAGGCAACTGTCTGTGTGGAGTTTGCATGTTCTCCTTGTGTTTGCATGTTCTCCTTGTGTTTGCTTGTTCTCCCTGTGTTTGTGTGGTCCTCCCACAGTCCAAAGATATGCAGGTCAGGTGGATTGGCCATGCTAAATTGTCCATAGTGTTTAGGGATGTGCAAGGTAGGTGCATTAGTAGTGGTAAATGCAGGGTTACAAAAGGTAGAGGGAATGGGTCTGGGTGGGATGCTCTCCACATTGTTGGGATTCTATTCTATGAACAAAGGCAAGGAGAGACTTTGGAAAGGAATAGGCTGGAGCTGGAGCTGGGCCAGGAACATAGCCAGGCAATGTCACAATCGTGGAAACATAAGGACTGGTGATGATGTAGATGCGAGGTCAGAACCTCAGCTCGGTTATGACAAAAAGGTTGGAAATGATGTAACACGGTCTCAGATATCTACCTGGAAGAAGGTTTTAGTCAATAGCTAGGGAATGGAGTTTGTCGGAACAACTGAAGACAATAGTTTCAATTTTCCCAATATTTAGTTGAGGGAAATGTCTAGCGCTGGATGTCGGTCAAACAGCCAGATAGTTTAGCGACAGTGACGGTGATGAGGGAGATGGTGATGAGGTAAAGCTGGATGTCACCAGGGTAGATATGAAATTTGAGGCTGTGTTTTTGTATGATGGAGATGAGAAATAGATGTGCGGGAAAAAAAATGGCTCCATAGAGGACACCAGACGTAACAGTGAGAGATTGGGAAGAGAAGTCATTGTCAATAACTTTCTGGCTATGAATTGACAAATAAGAATGGAGGCAGTGAGAGCAGATGGACAAGGGTGGAAAGGCATTGGCGAAGAGGATGTAGACAGCTTGAGGGCAAGTCTGCCTTTGGCACAATCACATACGATGCCACTTCAAGAACTGTCTCGGTTCTACGGGCAAGGTGGAAAGCTAACAGGAGGGATTCAATCATTGAGTTCCAGGAATGACGGGCATGGATCTGGGAGATGACAGGATGATCAAGGTCTATTGAAAGGAAAGGGAGTTGGAGATGCGGTGAATGTGTTTACTTGAAGGAGAGGGATGATGACGACAGGTTTGAAGGAGAGAGGGGCATTCCCAGCAAGAGAGAACCGTGAACAATTTTCTGCGAAATAAAATCGTCACAGGTCAACAGCACAGCTTGAGGTTTCAGAGGTTAGGGAAGATAACCACAAGGCCTTGGTTGTAATGTAAATTCAAGACTGCTAAGTGCAGTGTGTACCTCTCGGTTCGCTGATGTTTCTGCTGCATCATGTATATCGGATCGATGCTGCATCATTGACGATTCTGCACCGCGGGGGGAAGAGGAACCGGGTGACGCTGACTGCTGAAGGCGGGTGAGGAAGAAGGAGAGATAAAAAAAAAACATATTTACAAAACCTCACTCGCACTACAGCCACTCCAAATGGAGAATCCCTGCTGGTGCCTAAAACACAGTGGGAAGAAATCATCAAGTTTTGAGACCACACAAACGATTCTTGTTACAATATACAATGGGGATAAATGCAAAAAGTCAGGTGGAAATTTGAACAACTTGAAAATAGACGCAACTTGGACAAATTTTAGTGATTGCTTGCTTCAAACTTTTCCAATTACAATCCCAAAAAAGAGAGTACGTTGCAAATGCATTTGATCTTCTAAAAGTAGTGCATTTGTTTCATCAATAATCTTTGTGAACAGAAATATTGTTAAAAACTGCTCAGTTACTGCTTGCACCTTCTGTCAATTGTAATAAATCTCAAAACGGGGAAAAGAAACTAAATATCCTCATATTAAAATATCTCAAATCTGCTAGAAATTGATGCTGAGACCCGTCCAATTCTGACAAACCTCCTCATCCTGATAATCAACTGGAAAGACCCAGAGGTTTTCCATTCCGTTTACAGTTGAAGTCCCTTTCCCTTTGCCTCTTTTGGTCTCGTCTCTTGCTGCTGCTTTCAGCCCCCTGTCGATCGTCGATATCCTGTGCAGGGATCAGTCGATAATGAGCTGGTGTCACAGTGTGTTCAGAACCTTGAGCTAGTGAGACTTGAAATGGGATAACCCATAGCCTGTCAGGTTTCGCATCAAGGTTTAACCCTGCACTGACTTCCTATCTCTGTGCAGGATTCGAACTAACAAGCAATTTCCATCAGACGGAATTTCAGCATGCAAATGGATTTGATAGCAGCTCCACGAATTGAGTGGCTATTTTCAGGCTGAACATGCACTTGATTTTGCTTAAAGAATGGGCTCCATTTTAATGGGATTTGAAAAAAATTGGATTCAACTTTTTTCTGGAGCAATCAGAAAGCGACCCCACTGTTCCACACCTTCTGCCACCGGTCCTTGCATTACCAACTTTACACATGTAGCTAATCTTCACTTACAAGGTGCAGTTGCCAGTCAACTATTTTGTGCTGGTGCTTGTGAGCAAAACACTGGCATCTGAGGCAATCCAACCACAGGAGGTAACGGCTGTGGTCTGCAAACTTGTGTGTTTCAGACAATGCTCCCCAATATTCCTTCAATAACAGATCTGTACTTATAAATACAAAGGAAAGACTTACATTTATGTCACATCTTTCATGGCCTCAGGGTGCTGTAAAGCACTTTAAATGGATCAAATGCTTTTTGAGAGCATGGTCACTGTTGTAAGGTAGGATTTGCAGCCATCAATTTGAACACACTAAGTTCTTACAAACTACAATGTGATAACAACCAGGTAATCTGCTCGAGACATGAATACTGCTCACAACACCAGGGGTGGACAAATCTCCCGGTGGGATTCAAAGTAGCGGCTGGGGGATTCTGTCACATTCAACTGAGTCGGCATGTGAGAACTTGGCTTAAAGCCTCATCTGAAAGACAGCACATCCGAATGTGCAACTCTCCTTCAGTACCCCACCAGCTGTGTCAATGTGCTGGGGTGTCTGGAGTGAAACTTGAACCACAACTTTCTGAGTCCGGGGTGAGTGAAGAGGTACCCATAGAGAGACAGCTTGAAGCTGATTGAAAATAACAGAAGAATTATTTAGCTAATGTAGTTCTTCCGCAACTGAGATGACTTTCCCCAGATAAACTGGAGTGATCATCAAACCTTGCACTTGTAATCCCGATGTCAGCAACACTTCTCAACCACTCATCTCAAACTTACCTCCATTTATTCTGGTGTAGTGCAGTGTTGTGGCATTGCTCTCCTCCCTCTGTCAGCCCTACAACCTTCTGAGATTTCTGCATGCCTCCAATTCTGACCCTTCTTAATTCTTTGCACCATTGATGGCTGTGCCTTTGCCTGTCTGGCTCCCAACCTTCCCTGGCTCCCTCTTCTACTCTAATTTGCTACTTAAAAGCTTACTCTTTGACCAAGCCTTTGGTCAGCTGTCCAAAAACCTTCTTGTGTGGCTGAGGGCCTTACTTTGCCTGATCACACACTTGCGAGATGCCCTGGGACATTTCCCTACATTGGCTGAGCGACGTGAATAGGAGTTGCTATTATAGCTCAGGGGTTGAATCCTGAAGTCTGGTATCTTAAATCCGGGATTTCTAAAGCTATTTCTTTCCAATTGGGTGAAGGGATGCAAATTTAATATAAGACAGGCCTCAGTGGGTTAAACATAGGTTCCGTAATGGTATGAGTCAAGGTGAGGAGTAAACATGGCTATGCTCTATTAATAATTGATGAAAGCTTGAGCTCAAGAAAACATTCTCAATTCTAGACCCAGCCACTCAGCATTTCTGAAAAAAAAAAAGCCCTTCCCTGTCAAACATGATTTAGTTAATATGAAAGCACAGCCACAACACACCCAGACGGAATGTTTGGTCTCACAAAATACTGGCACAAGAACCCTTCACTCCCAGGGCCCAAGGACTGGCTGCAGTTTCGTTCTATTGTTCTGGTGAGCTAACACCTACTCAATAATTTAAAGAACAGCTTAATTGGTAACAGGCATGAATAAAGCATAGGGTGGAAAAATCATGGAACAGAGGCAAGGAATGACTGAGGTATCATTTTAATATAATCAAGCAGCTGACAAATATTTTCTGACAGTCTTGATCACTTGCAAAAACAAATTCTTGAACTCAGTATTTACTCCTGGATAAAACTCAGCCCCTAAGTAGGCTTCTCAATAATTACACTTCACCCAAATAATTTAACTTGCCTTACAGTCTACACTCATCATCAAGAATTAATCTCCACCGCACTGCAACCTATCGGAAACCCAGTGCAGGCAATGTGCTTGCACTGTCTGAGCCTGGACCTCATGTTCAATGTGTTCAGAAAAAAGATTACAAATTTTAATGACTTTGTTTTCTTAAAGAAGTCTGATAAATTAAATAGCTGTCTGTTGGTACCGAACTTAACTTTTATTGAAGGCAAAAAAATGGCAAGCTGTCAAAGATTCTCATCTTGCACTCAACAGGCTAAACTCAAAGATGTCAAAATCCAAAGGGTTACAACACGTTACCCTGCATGAGGAAAGGGCACAGGTTGGTTGGCAAGTGCTGGATGATTGGGCGAGGTATTGCCATTGAGAAACCATTAAGGAATCAATGCACCTCATATTTTTAATTTTTAAAAATGGTCACAATGCCTGAACTGGAACTTAGAGAGGGCAGATTCCGACATGTGTACTTACACATTGTTGGTCAAGGGTGAGAGAGCCAAATTGTGAGTCTGACTGATAATCTGGAGTTGTTTTTAATTGTAATTAGCCTCACATTTGGGATTGTTCACCAAGTGCTGACGAATTGAGGAATTACATCAAATGTTATTAAATTCTGCAATTTGCAAACATGGGTTGGTTATGTATGGTCAATTTACAGAAGGATGTGCTGTCGATAGAATTCATCAGCTGTTAAAACTTACAACCCATGTACCTGGCATCACACTGGCACTAAAATTTGGATACCACATTTCTCATTTGTTTGTGAACTGTAATTTAGACCTCGATATTGGGAAATGGATTCACCATTGCACGTAGTTAAGGGTTTACAGGGATGTTCTATAACTAGGAACCTTTGGAATTGTCTAGGGTCTGGGTGCTCAGCTACTGAGTACATATTCAATAATTTAATTGGTCAATTTTTCAGCATTTAGTAAGTCAAGGGATTTAACATAGTGTAGGAATGTCTTTTTGAGGTAGAAGTCAACTAGGCAAAAGTGAGGACTGCAGATGCTTGAAACCAGAGTTTAGATTAGAATGGTGCTAGAAAAGCACAGCAGGTCAGTCAGCATCCGAGGAGCAGGAAGATCAGTCATGATCTCTTTAAGTGGTGCAGCAGACTCAAGGGACTGTATAGCCATCTACTATGATTAATATTTTTATAATGGCACTGATTATTGCATATCATATAATTGTACAGCAGAAGAGAAGTCCATTCAACCCACTGTATATAGTCTGGCTCTTTAAAAGTCGAATTATTCCTGGCCCTTATAGACCTGCTATATATTTAGTTATGGTATGTATAGTCAACCTGTGTTATATGACTCCAGCAATGCTGTACATTTCATCATGACCCAGACTTCATTGTTGGTTTTGCACCTCATTGTTTTATTTTGTACCAACACACAGGCCAGTTATTTATTTTCCCTCTTGACCACTCAGCATCACTCTTCTACCTTCAAAACAAAAATAAATCTGGCAGCATTAATGCTGGCTAAGAGAAAACAAATCATACCCTGCCACATGACACCCATACATTGCAGAGACAGAGCTGGGAGATATGGGACAC
This sequence comes from Chiloscyllium plagiosum, assembly GCF_004010195.1. NCBI lineage: Eukaryota > Metazoa > Chordata > Chondrichthyes > Orectolobiformes > Hemiscylliidae > Chiloscyllium > Chiloscyllium plagiosum. Next base: position 116,158,677 of record NC_057711.1, on the reverse strand, counting down.
CTTACTGGTATCAACAGTAATTGTGAATGTATTCTTTCGGATCGATCAACGCAAACTGCTGCTTATTTCATTTTGTAAGTAAAGAAAGGCTATGGTGCTTCTCAAGTTTTAGTTCAACGTAGATGGATTTCAGGGAGTGTTAGATAATCACGTGAGAAAGGAAGGAAGAGAACGATATGTTGGGAGGATGAGCTGAAGAAAGGTGATAGGAGACTCATGCGCAGCAGAAACACCAGCGTGAAACAGAGGGTCAATTGCAATTTACATGCACAACTTACACAGATAACAAGGTAAAAACAATGGCTGCAGATGCTGGAAACCAGATTCTGGATCAATGGTGCTGGAAGAGCACAGCAGTTCAGGCAGCATCCAACGAGCAGCCAAATCCACGTTTCGGGCAAAGGCCCTTCATCAGGAATAACACACAAGGCAACATTTTACATATAATCTGATGGCATTTGTCCTATAAATCCTACTAACTTCCCAATCTATCACAGTTATTTGTGAAGAACTTGCAAGTATTGTTTGTTATTTTGTTTGATATACTGTCCTGGCTGTTGGGGAAGAGAAACTAAATTTAATTCACCATTTGGATAGTTTGCATTGACCGTGCGTTAGTCTTCGAGAAATAGGCTCACCACCCTCTCCCTCTCCCTCCACCTACTCCTCACCACCCTCTCCCTCCACCTCCTCCTCACCGTAGCCTCCCTCTACCT
>NC_057711.1:116147339-116152758 GCF_004010195.1 Chiloscyllium plagiosum | reverse complement strand
TTCCTCACCACCCTCTCACTCCACCACCCCCTCTCCCCCCTCTCCCTCCTCCTCAACGCCCTGTCCTTCCTCCTCCTCACTTCCCCCTCTCCCTCTCTCTATCTCCATGGGTCGCGCCTGAACCCAAATGCACTCTGGCTGCCAACTAGATGTGGTGCTTCCACCAGACACTGCTATTTAACTTTTCATCTCAATGACAAATGTGAGGACAGTGCAGCACTCTCCCCTAGCACCTGCACTGGACGGGTCAGTCTCCATGTTGCGCTCAGGATGATTTAACTGGAATGGAACGTAAGCTCCTGACCCCGAGGTGTGAATATAACCAGGACATGAGTCAAAAACTCAACTCACACAAACAGAAAACCAGAGCTCAAAGCAGAGCAGCTAAATTCATCAATGATTTCGAGGATACAGAATTTGTGATGTGGTGAGAGATTTTGACAACTCCAGTTCATTCCAGCTGCTGATAAAACTGAAAAATAACCTTATGCCAGGAAGCTATTAGAGGCAAGTCTTCAGAGATTTAATGTGTAGGCGACTACTATGTATTCACATTTTTTATGACAATGTCCCTATGTGTTTCTGGTTCAACAATAATTTGAAAGGTAATCTGTCTTCCTTGCAGGATATCACAATTAATTATTCACAAGGAATTTTACTGCCTCAGAGCCATGTCTTTACTAAAGCAGCTGGCATTTTGTTCCAAGTACCAGCCTCATAAGAGACAGGAGTGGACCTGGCCATTCAGCTCCTCAAGTCTGCTCTGTCATTCAACAGGATCATGGCACATCCTCCATCTCAAACCTACCTTCCCGCACTATCCCTATATTCACACCGTGCTGCTTGACTGTGAAGAGAAAGTGAGGTCTGCAGATGCTGGAGATCAGAGATGGAAATGTGTTGCTGGAAAAGCGCAGCAGGTCAGGCAGCATCTAGGGAACAGGAGAATCGACGTTTCGGGCATTAGCCCTTCCTGAAGGGCTAATGCCCGAAACGTCGATTCTCCTGTTCCCTGGATGCTGCCTGACCTGCTTGACTGTGAACCCAAGGACAAATGGTCAGACTTCTCTCCACTCAATTCACAATCCGACAATAGACCGAAAGCCGCTTGTGCGCCTTTTCAACAGACTCTTGAGCTGAAATCAAAACCTAACGCACTGCTTCCTCTTCTTAAACCTTCAATGAAACCCTTATACTTTTCGGTCTCCCTTCCAAACTATAGTCCACAGCCTTTTAAAACCAACAAATTAGTACAAGTCCCTATTCCAGGCTTCATGTGCCCACCTTTTCTGCATGCTAACTTGCATTTGCATAGCACCTTTAACACAGCAAACATCCCGACAGCAAATCGTACAAGTGTTGCCAAACAGGATTTGGTCCTGAGCCACATGAGGTGATATTTTTAGGCGAACGAAAGCGTGGTCAAAAAGGCAGATGTAAGCAAGTATCTCAAAGGAGCAGACAGACGTACAGAAACGGGAAGGTTTAGAGAAATACTTCCAAGTTAGGGACTGCTGTCAGTGCTGCCAATTGTATTTTCTAAATGTGTGGATATTTTTAGGGGTTTCAATGGTTTAGTGTATGCAAGGGTAGTCACCACTAATTCAAACTGGAAGAGTCTTGGAGGGAGTAAACAAGATGAAGTTGATTGTCATTTAGTAGTCTAGAATCTATTTTGAGAGTTGAAACAGTAGCACACACATGTTCGTATTCACTCAAGGAAGACCTCAACATCTGCACTGCAGCACTACATCACAGCAATCTGGGCCAGCCACCATTGTGTGGATCAGTATTCACTGAATTTATGGACTCGTGCAGTTCAGCTCAGTTAAAATGATACTCTGTCCGCCTAAGCAGATAGTGTTGCCATGGGATCCCCGCTAGACCCAGCCCTCGCAGACGTCTTTGCTCTCTTGCACAAAAAACTTGCCTTTGAGGAGTTGGAACATCATGTTACGGCTGTACAAAACATTGGTAAGGCCACATTTGGAGTACTGTGTACAGTTCTGATTGCCCTGCTATAGGGAGGATATTATGAAATTGGAAAAAACCCAAAAACGTTTTACAAGGACGTCACTAGGACTGGAAGATTTGAATTATCAGAAGAGTCTGGATAGGCTTGGATTTTTTTTTACTGGAGCATAGGAAGCTGAGGGGTAACCTTATAGAGACTTCTAAAATTTGAGTGGCATAGATAAGGTGATTAGCCAAGGTCTTTTCCCCAGACTAGGAGAGTCCAAAACTACATGGCATAGTTTTAAGGTGAGAGGGGAAAGATTTAAAAGGGACCCGAGGGGCAACCTTTTCACACAGAGTGGTGCGTACTTGGAATGAACTGCCTGAGGAAGTGGTAGAGGCAGACATAATTACATTCGAAAGACATTTGAACAGGCACGTGGATAGGAGAGATTAGAGGGTAATGGGCCAAATGGGAATTGTTCGGTTTAGGAAACCAGGTCAGCATGGACGAGTTGGGCTGAAGGGCCTGTTTCCATGCTGTATGCCTTTAAGACTCTATGACAGAATGACACCTAACCTTCTCCTCCTTGCATATATCTCCGCCATGTAGATCATACATTTGAATCTGCAGCTGATGGGCCACCATCCTGCGCTCAAAATCACATTTGAAACGGAACAATCAAGTGAGATCCCTTTTCTTGATCTCCTGGTTGAGATTACAGTTAGGGTGTTCTCTACTATTGTCTACCACAAACCTACCTTCATTAGTTAGTATATACATTGGTGATTCCTCCAGTTCCGTTTGCTACAAGAGTGTCTTTATTGGCAACTTTATGAATAGGGCCTGAGCCTTCTGTACACTGGGCAAACTTGATGCTGAAACAGGAATGCATCAAAGTCATCCTGTAAGCTAGCAGCCACCCTGACCAGCTCCTTTCTCACTGTATACTGAGCAAAATCAAGGGAGGCCTTAAAGCAGTCACTTTTGGTCCTCAACCTTGCCTAGTCTACCTAATTACCCAGAAAGGGAAAAGCTCTGTGAACAGCAGGCGAAGCTGTGGTGTATGAATTTCATTGCTGGTGTGATGCCTGTACCTAGTCCACACATCCCAAAAAAACTGGCAAATCATATCAAACAGCACATGCCTTTGACGGTTAGCAACAATTAAAGCACTAACCAACCCATGCTTGTAGAACTCGCAACACATGAATGCAACATGGCGGCACGGTGGCACAGTGGTTAGCACTGCTGCCTCACAGCGCCAGAGACCCGGGTTCAATTCCCGCCTCAGGCGACTGACTGTGTGGAGTTTGCACGTTCTCCCCGTGTCTGCGTGGGTTTCCTCCGGGTGTCATTATGTGTCAGAGCAGTTGGGCAGAATCCCTGGTTTCTGCTCCACGTTCTATGTAAAATATTAAAGGCTTGGAAAGCAAAGTAGCTCACTACTTCTTGAATTCTTCATTTGAACACCTTTCATGACAAGTGGAAACGTCTTTGCTTCACTGCAGGCGCCTTCCCTTAGTTTTATTCAAGAATGACTTTTTGATGATTGCAAACATTTCCCCTGAATGCCTTTTTAAAAAATTTATATGCTTATCGGAGGCTCGGGGGGGGGGGTCTGACTTCCCTCAGCAGCCTCCTCTCCTGACGGTGTAGCCGAGTCTTCATTGGACAGTGTGGCCAGATGGAAAAACGGCTGATCTGGTGCCACTGGCGATACTGTGGAAGCTCGGGTCTTACTTCTCGGCCGAATATCAAACAAAACAAATTAGCCCAATGGCTTTCAGTCAAGGTGACTTCAGTTCTACGAATTCCACTTAAACATCTAATGCGGGAGGAGTGAAATCCGAAATAATTCCTACCCTTCCAACTTCTCAAAGATATCTACTAATGACCAATAAATAGCAGAGCCACCTATATCTCAAAATGAAAAGAATTTTATAAAACTCTGTCTCCAAAGAAAAGTGTCCCAGTTCTCTTTTAGACTGAGGCAAAAGTCATTAGCTAATCCTCTATCCCCTTGCCAAATAGATTTACTCTTCACTTAACAGATGGCTTTGCAAAGCTGATTTATGAAGCATCAGCCAAAACAGATGCTTAATATGGATCCTGAAGTCTCGCTCACACCTACAATGTCTGAATGCTCCTCAATAACCTTCAAAATTAGGGCAACTCTTTTATTAGAAAGTTTCTGCTTCTGAAGCTGAAATCATGTTTTATTAATAGCTAGCACAACACAAGAGTGTCAGTGGGACTTCATACTGGGCCCCTCACAGTTCATGGCGTCAATAATTTACCCTTAATTGGTAGGAATCTGATTGAGAAGTTTGATTAAAAAATATTGGTCTTCTGGTTGACAATGGAGAAGACTACAGGAAGATATCAGGTGGACCAAGAAGTGGCAAATGGAATTCAGTCTGGATGAGCGAGAGGCAATGCATTTGAGGAGGATATACAAAACCGCAGCATATACAAGAAGCAGGGGGATATTAAGAATTGTAGACAACAGATGTAATTTGAAGTATATAACCAGAGATTCCTGGAGGTAGCATAGCAGGTAGATAGAAATCAAGCAGGCATATAAGGCACTTTCTTCTAATGAACAAGACCTGGATGATAAGCGCAGGGAGAATGCGCTCAAACGGTATTTGAGCTAGATCACAGCTGGAGCACTGGACACTGTGCTGTTCCCAGTAATATAGAAAGAATGTGATTACATTAGAAAGGCTACAGAGGGTTATATACAGTCATAGAATTATACAGCATGGAGACTGACCCTTCGGCCCAACTCGTCCATGCCAATCAGGTTTCCTAAACTGAACTAGTCCCATTTCCCTGTGTTTCGCCCATATCCCTCTAAACTGTTTCTATTCACATATCTGTTCAAATGTTCTTTAAACTTCAGTAAGGCGTTCAACAAGGTTCTCCATGGGAGACTGGTTAACAAGGTTAGATCACATGGAATACATGGAGAACTAGCCATTTGGATACAGAACTGGCTCAAAAGTAGAAGACAGAGGGTGTTGGTGGTGGGTTGCTTTTCAAACTGGAGGCCTGTGACCAGTGGTGTGCCACAAGGATCGGTGCTGGGTCCACTGCTTTTCATCATTTATATAAATGACTTGGATGTGAACATAGGAGGTATGGTTAGTAAATTTGCAGACGACACACAAAGTGAAGGTTACCTCAGAGTACAATGAGATCTTGATCATCAACGCCACACTCACAGGAATCCGATTCACTAGAGAGGAAGAAAAGGGCACTGGACACTGTGCTGGGCAACCAACTCCCATTCCTAGACGTGATGGTACAGAGAACACCTAACAGAGAATTCACCACAAAGGTATACAGGAAAGCCACACACACAGACCAAGTCTTGAACTATGAAAGCAACCACCCCAACACACACAAAAGAAGTTGCATCAAGACACTATTCAAAAGGGCCACAACACACTGCAG
>NC_057711.1:116115249-116147326 GCF_004010195.1 Chiloscyllium plagiosum | reverse complement strand
GCTAACGATCCGCATCCATGAACACCAACTAGCCACGAAACGACACGACCAGCTATCCTTAGTAGCCACACACGCAGATGACAAGCAACATGAATTCGACTGGGACAACACTACTACTATAGGACAGGCCAAACAGAGAACAGCCAGGGAATTCCTAGAGGCATGGCACTCATCCACTGATTCAAATCAACAAGCACATCGACCTGAACCCAATATACCGGCCTCTGCAATGGACAGCTGGGACTGACAACCGGAAGCGGCAGAGACAAACCACTACAAATGCCGGAGGAAAGATCACAGAAGCGCTTCACAGGAGGCTCCCAAGCACTGAGGATGTCACCTAGACAGGGGACAAAATGTCTGCAACACAAATTCCCAGCTAGGCGAACAGAACCACAACAGATCTTGATCAAATGGGCCAATGAGCTGAGGAGTGGCAGATGGAGTTTAATTTAGATAAATGTGAAGTGCTGCATTGGAGTTTAATTTAGATAAATGTGAAGTGCTGCATTTTGGAAAGATAAATCAGGGCAGGACTTATAGAGTTAATGGTAAGGTCCTGGGGAGTGTTGCTGAACAAAGAGATCTTGGTGTGCAGGTTCATTGTTCCTTGAAAATAAAGTCACAGGTAGATAGGATAGTGAAGAAGGCATTTGGTAGGCTTGCTTTTATTGGACAGAACATTGAGTACAGGAGTTGGGAGGTCATGTTGTGCTCTACAGTTCATTGGTTAGGCCACTGTTGGAATACTGTGTTCAATTCTGGTCTCCCTGCTACAGGAAGAATGTTGTGAAACTTGAAAGGGTTCAGAAAAGATTTACAAGGATATTGTCAGGGTTGGAGGATTTGAGCTATGGGGAGAGGTTGAATAGTCTGGGGCTGTTTTCCCTGGAGCTTCGGAGACTGAGGGGTGACCTTAGAGAGGTTTATAAAATCATGAGAGGCATGGATAGGGTAAATAGACAAGGTCTTTTCCCTGGGATCGGGGAGTCCAGAACTAGAGGGCATAGGTTTAGGGTGAGAGGGGAAAGATATAAAAGGGACCTAAGGGGCAACTTTTTCACACAGAGGGCGGTACATGTATGGAATGAGCTGCCAGAGGAAGTGATGGAGGCTGGTACAATTGCAACATTTAAGAGGCATTTGGATGGGTATATGAGTAGGAAGGGTTTGGACGGATGTGGACCGGGTGCTGGCAGGTGGGACTAGATTAATTTAGAATATCTGGTCGGTGTGGGTAAGTTGGTTTGTTTCCGTGCTGTGCATCTCTGTGACTCTAAGTGTTGTATTTGTACTGGCCTCTACCACTTCCTCCAACAGCTCATTCCATATACACATCACTCTATGTGAAAATGTTGCCCCTTAGATGTATTTTTAAATCTTTCCCCTGTCACCCTAGTTTTGGACTCTGCTACCTTGGGGAAAAGACCTGGCTATTCACCTTATCTATGACCCCATTATTTTATACACCTCTGGAAGGTCGCCCCCTCAGCCTCCTATGCTCCAGGAAAACACATCTCAGCCTATCTCGCCACTCCTTATGGCTCAAACCCTCTCATCTCAGTAACTTCCTGTACTACCTTTTTGCACTCTTTCCAATTTAATAACATGCTTCCTATAGCAAGGTGACCAGAACTGTACACAGTCCCCCAAATGTGGCCTTACCAATGTCTTGTACAGCTGTAACATGACATTTTAACTCCTGTACTCAGTGTTCTGACCAATGAAGACAAGTGTGCCAAGTCCTTCTTCACCACCCTGTCCACCAGTGACACCACTTTCAAGAGACTATGTAACTGCACCCTTAGGACTCTCTGTATCCCAACATGCCTAGGGCCCTACCATTAACTCAGTAAGTCCTGCCCTGGTTTGTCTTAACAAAATGCAACACCTTGAATTTATCTGGATTAAATTCCATACGCCATTCTCGGCCACTGGCCCAGTTGATAAGATCCGAGTGAACTCTTAGATAATCATCTTCACTGTCCACTATATTGCCAATTTTGGCATCATCCACTAACTTACTAACCATGCCTCCTCTGTTCTCATCCAAATCATTTATATAATAATGAACTGATCCTTGCGGCACACCCCTGTTCACAGGCCTCCAGTCTGCATAACAACCCTCTACCACCAATCTGTCTCCTACCATCAAGCCAATTAGTATCCAATTGGCTAGCTCTCCCTGGATTCTATGTGATCTAATCTTACTAACCACGCTACTACGCAGAACCTTGTCAAAGGCCTTGCTAACGTCCATGGAGAAACGTTTATCGCTTTGCCTTCATTTATCATCATCTTCCTGTTTGTGTGACAGGATTTCCCATGCACAAAGCCATGCTGGCTATCCCTAATCAGTTCTTGCCTTTCCAACTGAATGTGGATCCTGTCTCTCAAAATCCTTTCCAACAACTTACCCAGCACTGATGTCAGGCTCACCAGTTTTTTGTTCCCTGGTTTTTTCTTGCAGCCTTTCTTAACTAATGACACAACATTAGTGACCATCTAGTCTTCCAAAACCTCATGTATGGCTGTCCATGAGATAAATATCTCCACTAGACACCCAGCAATCTCTTCCCTAGCTTCCCACAATGTCGTGGGATATAGTTAATCGGGTCCAGGGGATTTATCTATTTATGAGATGTTACCAGGAAGTAAGAATGTTAGCTATGAGGAAACACAGTGCCTGTGACTGTTTTCAATGGGATAGAGGGTCTTTGGGGGATTTTCTAGAGGTGGTGAAAGTTATACACGGTCTAGATAGAGTAGATAGGAAGGACCCATTTCCATTAGCAGAGAAGTCAATAACTACGGTCACAGATTTAACCTCCTCCTTACGATCTCTACAACATCAATTTCTTCCTGTAATACAGTTGGTACATCACTGAGGTCAGCAGACCATTCCAAAAGCTGAGCTTTTGCATAAAATTTAGGATAAGAATTCTTATCCACGAGTTTTAAAACGTGACTGCGCTCAACAGTGCTTCAAATTAATAAAGCCCATAAATTTTAATCACCCGTGTCTAAATTTTAATATTCATTCACTCGTTTTGTAAAATACTATCCTGAGCCTAAACCTCATCTTGCATTCATCTCTTGCTGATAGCATTTATGTCAGTCCTTCCAAATACAATGCCTGCAGGACATGAGCAGGAATTAATTCATTAACAATAGCTATAATTCAAGCCAGTCACTCACCTATAGGACCTTGCTAGGATATACTGCACTATAGTGCCACCTCCAGGTTAGCCTCACCAACATTTGTTCAATCTTCATCTGAACTTTCATTGACAGTGCTCTGGTTAGTGGATTAGCCCTGTGCACTTTTGCATATGAAGTCAAAAATGAAGGCTGCTTTCATCCTGAGTACACTTTTGCCATACAAAATCCAGAAGTGTCAGCTAACTAGCCAATGTCTGGTTTATCCTGCCTGCTTTACCCCAAAAGGAATAAATTGCATTTATGTAGCACCAATGATGGCTTTACAGCCAAGAAAGTACTTTGGAACTGTAGCAACCACTGGTGTAATGTAGGAAACACGGCAGTCATGTTGCACACAACAACAGCCCACAAAATACAGTGTGATAATGATCCGGCTTGGTGTAGCGGACCCTCCCCGACAGCTTCCAGGCGTGGCATCGTCTCAGCCCAGCATGGCGATGTCTTGGCCTGGCATGGCCTCACTGTGGTCTCCCAGTCTTCAGGTGATTCCACAGTGATTTCTCAACCTGAAGGACCTCAAGGTGAAGCCCAGCCTAGGCTGGAGCCAAGGCCTAGTGTGGACTGGAGGCTAGATGCCAGCGTGCTCTGGGCTGGAAGCCTGCTGTTCTGAACCTTTATGTCTGCAATGCTGGACTCATTATTTCTCTATTTTCTAAGACCTTGTAACTGAAGAGGTTGTACCTAGGTACCTTTGTACCTAAGTTGACGCTGTAAGTGGCAACTTGTATACTTTTCACTGTACTCATTTGAGTACATGTGACAACAAAGCTAATTTTAATTCTGATCCGTTTTATGAATGGTGATCGAAGGTTGACTCGGACACCTGGGAGATTGATCGCCTTGTTTTTCTTCGAAGTAGTGGTCATGGGATGTTTTACACCCGTCTGGGAGGGCAGTTAAATGTCTTACCTATAATGGGGTTGCCTCAGCACTGCAGCTGCCCCTCAGAGTTAGGTTTATCCTCGAATCTCTGAAGAGGAAGCAACACTCTGGCTCTGAGGTGACAGTGCTCCCCAGTGGATTACAGCTGGCTCAATGGGTCACTGGTACATTGCCATTGACCTTAGCAGTGCTTTGCACGCAACTTTTAATATTTTCAATTGTCACGCTTTAAACACAAGTGTATCCAGAAACACCAGTCTGAATTTGAACTCTGAGCTTACTCTCACTGCAGATGGAAGTCTCTCTGTTGTTTGTGGGATTCCATTGTGGGTAACGTGGTTGCCATTTGTCCTGACTTGCATCACATCTGCTCACCCACCTCCCTTGTACTTGCTGATCTTCGGTCGCTCACAGCCTAGCAACAGTTCCATTTTAACAGCATCATTCAATTATTTAAATACCTTCCTGGTCTCACCATTCCCTATCTCTCTCTACCCCCTCCAGACCCATCATCTTCCAGGTTCTCTCTGCTCTCCAACACAGCCTCAGTTTTAATTGTTTTACCTAAATATACTCCGCCTGACTTCTGAGGCCCTGGAAGCCCCTCCCTAGATCCCTCTGAGGTGTATCTTGCTCTCTGGGGTTTCTGACAAAAGGAGGAGACTGAGGAGCAAGACTTGGTGCTCAATTTTTTTTAAACGGCCAACTGAGCCCAGTGACCCTTTTTACTCATAGTGAGTAAATTTTTACCCTTCAGGATTTGTCTCATTGTCATCACGAGAATACCAAATAAGATAAATGTGGCACAGTTTATCAAAACCCATCGGTACTACACCTTGGCAAAAAAAACCCAGAAAGGACTACGTATGCTGGAAATCTGAAACAAAAACAGAAACTCCTGGAAAATCTCAGGAGGTCTGCGGAGATCAATCAGAGTTAATGTTTCAGGTCCAGTGACCCTTCTTCAGAAACCAGAGATTATCCAGCAGTTTCTAATTTTATTACGGGTACTACAACTTGTTGCACAACCAGATTCAAAGTACTTCAAGGAGTGTTGACAAACTAAAACCTTCACAGAGATTTCAGGTACTTACGTCTCCTTCCATCACCAGTTGGTTCTCACATTCTGCTGTCGGGCTAATATCTTGTCGCATAACCCAGATGGGCTCTGCTGGCTCATCTGGAGTGTAAGGTGATCGGACGGTTCGGGTTTTTACTTCTTCAATTGCTTCCTTGATGTCCTTAATAGCTAAAGAAATGGCATCCCTTTGTTCTCTGGTATGCCTCAGAGACTCTCCCAGGCCTGTGGAAGACACAGACCGGGAGTTCAGCGCAGACATGACATCATCGGCCTCCTGCCCGCTGCCTGAGTTCTGTTCAGCTTCTGGCATTTCCTCACAGCCCCGGTCGAGGCTTTGGGAACTCATGCTCTGCTTCACTTCCGCCACGATCTGGTCAATGTCCTCCTCTTGCTCGTAGCTATCCATTCGAGGGTAGGGAGCAAACTCGGCCTCCTTCTCAGGGCTGTCCGACTCGTTGTCCGACCGTTCGTCGTAATGGTGCAGCCTGGCCCCCAGGGCTTCCTTGCGGTAGTGCTCAGCCTCCTCCCTCTCTCGCTCGTACAGCCGGAGGGTTTCCCCACCGTCCAGTTCGGGTGCCTCGCCGATTTCCTCGTAAACGTGCTCCTGTGCCGCATAGTCGTCGTAAGGCTCGGCGTACTGTTGGTCCTCGCCGCGGTGGAATGGGTGGTGGCTGTAAACGTACCCCGAGTAGGCCGAGCCCAGAAGCCCTTCGCGGTCCACCATGTCAAAGTGCAGGACGCTCGGGAGAGTCCGGCTGTCAGCAGCTTCCACGTGCTCCGACTCGGCGTTCTCCGTGTACTCCTCTGCCTCCGGCCGGCAGTGCACGGCGTAGGAACGCTCGTCCTCCTCTCCGTTGTCCTGCAGCCTCTCCCGGGACCCGTAGGGGTCGCCGTGCGTGCAGATGACGTCGCCCTCGGCTCTGTCCGTGTGGTTGTGGAAGCCGCTTTCGGTGCTGGCGGACCTGGCCAAGGTGCCCTCCTCATCCGCCAGCCGTGCCCGTCCTCCTCGCTTGCTGTTGCTGCGGCGACCAGCCTCCTCCTCCTCCTCCGAGTGCTGGAGATCAGCCTCCACTGCCTCGTTCACGTCCTCACTCCCCGGTTCCTCGTCCGTCTCCAGCGCCTCCTCTGGTCTGTTCATGTCGGAATGCCCAGAGCTGGTCCGTCTACACTGGCAGCATCTCTGGCGGCTCTCCCTGGGATGCACAGAAAGGGACAAAACAAAAGCAAGGAAGTCAATGTTGTGCAGTTGAAGGGAAAGCAAACATTACAGCTCTTTCCAACAGACCTCACAATGGACCTAAGCGTTTCTTCACTTCAAACATTGAAGTTAGAGTTAGGGTTGTGTTTCACTGTTTCATTCTATGAACACCTCGCTTAGCTCCATTTCCCTCATCAGCCAACCACTCCAGCACACTTTGATCATATTTTTTAATACATTCTTTCTCAAAGGGAAGATTCGCATTTCTAGAGTACCTTTCAGCACCTCTGTTGTCTCAGAAGGCTTCACACCCCAATAAAGTATCTAATGGGAACTGATTTGTCCACTGCAATGTTGCCAATGACCAATTGGTCTGGTTTTGGATGTTGGTTCCTGGTCAAATCTTGGTCGGGATATCTGAAACTACGTTCAAAACACCATCACTAAAACAACCTACCTCCACCTCCATTGCATTTGCCCACATCCACCCATAGCTCAGTGCTCTGACTGCTGAAACCCTCACACATGGCTTTCTTACCTCCAGCCTTGACAATGAGGTACGATAGCATAATGAATGTGGTAATGTGCCCTTGCTCATGTTATGGAAATGTGAGTTCAACTCCCAGCATGTCATCTGTGAGATTTATATCCTGTTAATTCGATTAATCTAGAATAGTACTGTTCCAACAAAGGGATAGCTAGCCTGCCCATATGAGACTCACTGATACTGAATTCACAACACAGCTGACGATCCTCAAAGTTTAAGAACAGCCAATTACAGACACTAAATTTATGACTTAGACAGAAATTAACAAATTACTAAAATTGTAACTTTAGTCAAGCAAAGCTAACTAATAAGGTAATTAACTAGTATTTATGAGTTAAAGCTACTCTTCTTTGATTGACACACACACACACACACACATCCACACCCACACAGTTAAAGGATAAACTAGAAAGAGAGTAAGAAGTTGTAACAAGCCAGTTTGCTAACTATTTCTACAAAGAGTACAAAGCCTTTAGGAAATTCCTTGACTGATGGGTTATATTACAGGCACATGGGATTGTATTTTGCTTAAATTCTGAAGACAGCAGCCAATGCAAACAGCTTCCTGCAAGCTCCAACACATCGTCACTTCTTTCTTACAAACTGGGATTCTTTTCTCAAAATATTCGATAATTCTTTAACTGAATATAAAACTAGAGAGAGTAAAACTCAAACACATTTTTCTAGTCCAGCAGTTTCCAAGCACATAGCCCAGTTCAGCTTCTGGCTTCTCTCTCATTTTTCCACAAGCTGTGTGTTGGCTGATTAGATCTAACCTCCCCTTGATCGACCAATGCAATATCCAACCAGCTGCTGGCCCTTGAGCGTAACACATCCTGGAGCTGAAAGATCTGCAATGTTAATTCTAACTAACTAACTACAATATCTTTCCAGGCCAGTTCTCATAAACAAACATCCATTTGTATACTGTCACTTCCAAAACAAGGGGCTGCTCAAAGTTCAATTCTCAATTTCAGCTCAACTTTCCAAATCAAAAATGAGAAAGGTAAAGAAAGAACAGTGATAATCTCAACAGTACCAAAATCAGACTGTTGCAAAATTTATCTGGTTCACCAAAGTCCTCTGGGGAAACCAATCTGCCATACTTTTCTGTTCTGGTCTTCATGCACACTCCAGATTGACAGCAATGTGGTTGACTCTTAATTGCCCCCTGACATGGCCTAGTGAGCCACTCAGTTATTTTCCAAGGGTAATAAATACCGACTCTCTCAGTGATGTCCCAGTCACTGAATTAAAAACAAAGATTTCAATTCTAATTGGGCAGAAGTTGGCCCAGTGGTATTATCGCTACACCATTAATCCAGGGACCCAGGTAATGTTCTGGGGACCTGGGTTCAAATCCCACAATGGCAGATGGAAGAATTTGAATTCAATTTTTTTAAAAAATGTGATTAACAGTCTAATAATGATCATGAAACTGTTGTCAATTGTTGGAAAAACCCACCTAGTTCACTAATGTCCTTTAGGAAAGGAAACTGTCATCCTTACCTGGTCTTGGCTTACATTGACTCCAGGCCCACAGCAATATGGTTGACTCGTAACTTCCCTCTAGGCAATTAGAGATGGGCAATAAACGCTGGTCTGACCAGTGACACACGCATCCTATGAATGGCCAAGAAGTGCCATAACACTTTTGCCTAGCCTCCCAACTACCAACCTCCACCAAATGAAGGTCTTTCAATGTTTGACTGTCCCTGTCATTCCTCCCAGTGAATTTCATTCACCCATTATCCTTTGACTCAAAAGCTGACATTATCTTCAAGTCAAACCAACTTCCTCGAGTATTAAAATCTCTCATCCTCAATTTCAAATTCTCTCATCCCTCTTTATCTCTGTAACCTCATCCCACCCCAAAACTATCCTAGTTCCCAACCATCCTCATCCCAACGTAAATCACTCCACCATTGAAAGTCGCTCCCTCAGCTGTAAACTGAGGAACTCCCTGCCTGAACCTCTCAACCTCTGTCTTATTTTCCTCCATTAAGCTGCTCTGTAAAAACCTACCTCTTATGGCCAAGCTTTAGCCCACCTCTTCTGTCAAGTAGCTCTGCATCAAAATTTGATTTGCAACATTACTGTGAAGAATCTTGGGATGTTTTAATATTCAAGGCTATGAAATAAATCCTAACTGTTGCAGTACTCATAGTCAGGAAGTGGCTTGCCTCTTCCTGCTATGTGGTTCGGATGGTAGTACAGTGGCACAGCGGTTAGCACTGCTACCTCACAGCGCCAGAGACCCGGGTTCAATTCCCACCTCAGGCAACTCTCTGTGTGGAGTTTGCACATCCTCGCTGTGTCTGCGTGGGTTTCTTCCGGGTGCTCCGGTTTCCTCCCACAGTACAAAAATGTGCAGGTCAGGTGAATTGACCATGCTAAATTGCCCGTAGTGTTAGGTGTAGGGGAATGGGTCTGGGTGGGTTGCTATTCGGAGAGTCGGTGTGGACTTGTTGGGCCAAAGGGCCTGTTTCCACACTGTAAGTAAGTAAGTAATCTAATTTAGTACCCTTGAGAGGCGTTAATAATGGCTGAGGAAATCTGGGCCTTCACTGCAGCAATAAAACACATCAGTGTCCAATACTCAGGCTATCCCACAGGAATACTGTCCAGAAGGTTACTGCAGGGTAGATGGGGGGGGAGAATGAGTGTTCATGAATGGATCTATCAGCCCCTCCAGCCCATTGCACCATTTGCTTAGAACATGGCTGCCTTGTTGCTGATACAATTTGTTTCCATAGCTGTAGCTCAGCAGGTAGTATGCTCATGTCTGAATTACAGGTTTCAAGGTTCCAGTCCGACTCTAGAGTTTCAGCATAGGAATTGAAGCTAGCAAGCCAATGGAGTATTGAAGGGCTGTTGCCCTGTCAGAGGTGCATACTTTCAGATAAGATGTTAAACCAAAGTTGCCCTCTGACATATCAGGTGAGTTCAATATATCCACAGCACTAGGGGTGAAAAGGAGCAAGGCTGTTCTCCTCCATGTCCTGGCGATTATTTCTCCTTCAATGCAAACATCATAACAGTAGATGACCCAGTCGTCAACGCATTGCTACTATTGGGAGTTTGTCGTGTGCTAATTGGCTGCTGTGTTTCCTACAATACAACAATAACTACACTTCAGAAATTAAACTGTACATCATGCTTTGAGATATATGATATTAGTGAAAATTGCTATTTAAATCCATTTAAAAAATTCTTGAACTCTTTTAACCTAATGAAAGCAATCAATTTCATTTTGAAATTTTCCATTTGACCCTGAGTTTCTTTGCTTTATAGACAAGAGAGATAAAGATTTCCATTCTCCTTAGTGCGAAGGAGTCAATCTGAATGGCCTAGTTCTAATGTTAAGTTTGTTCTGCACTCTCTCCACCAGAGCTAATATCCCAATTGGATCCTGCAGCAAAATGAGGAGGTATTTTCAAATTTAATCGGCAGCTCTTCAAATGAAAAGCAATTAACTTTCTCTCAGCAGCAGGTCAGTGACATTCAAGGAAAAATCGAGTCGATGATGCTTCTTTTCTCCAGGGTTTCAAGGAATGAGAGCTGATCCAACTGAAACGCACAGAATTTTTACAAGGTTTGATACAGCAGATACCAGGAGGATGTTTGCCCTACCTGGAGAATCTAGAATAAGAAAGCACAGCCTCAGAATACAAGTTTATTCATTTTGGACTGAGATGAGAAGAATTTTCTTCATTCAAAGCATCTTTGGAATTCTCCACCCTAGACGCCTGTGGATGCTCTGTCATGACACTGACGTCAGAGATCATTAAGAGTTTGGTATACCACAGGAATTAAAGGGTACGGGGACAGTGTGAAGAATTGAGGTAGAAGATCAGCCATGATATGGCCACGGAACAGCACTGATGGGCAGAAGGACCTCCTCTCGCTCCCATTCTTTACATTGTTTTTGAGATAGTTACTGTATATGTATTTTGAATTATTTTAGAGATGTGACCCTGTAATTCACAACTACTTAATGAAGCCTAGTCACAGTCATTATGAAAGAAACTTTTAGTTTTAATTGCATTTAATAAGCCCACAAAAACAAAAATGAAGTGCATAATCAGGTAGTTTTACCCCCTCCAAAAGTAAGGTTGGTTAAGATGTAAACATTGTCCAGGACAAGTGGGGAAAACACTTCTGTTCTTCTTTAAAATACATGTTGTTCTGCTATAATGCACGTTTCATTAACGTGAATTCGCTATAATGCAATTGCTGAATTTGGGACACTGTTGCGAAAGCGCAAACCTTTATAATGTGTGTTGGCTGTAAAGCGATTATATCACCAACACTTTAAGTGCTGTTTCTAAAGTGTGATCTTTCTCTAACAAATTGTTGCACAAGAACACAACCATCCCATTATAGAAGAACTATCTGGAGTGAATGGAGACCTTTAACATCCATCCATGATTGGGTAGACAGGGAGTCTCTTCCAAAACATGGTATTTCCTAGACTATGAGCTCAAGTCTCTAAAGTGGGAATGATTTGACAATGTGTTTCATAGTATTGGTGGTTGAATACGATTGTTGGCCCAAACACATGAGAGACCCTCCCACTGTTCTTCCAATCTAAGCTGCAACACTACCAACACGAAGGCTCTCCATTTCATTTTGCATGGGGTGGGGGAGGGGTCTGAGTGAGTATATATGCTTGGAAATTTAGTTTTAAGTGGGAATTTGATGCAATTGGGTACTGATGTACTTTAACTCGAGTTTATTACAGAAAATAAATTCTCCAGGGTGGGAGATGATAAAAGGAAAGGCTGACCTGTCACGAGGCCAGTGCTAGAGAGACATCACAAACCACAGCCACAGTGTGGT
The DNA here is from genome assembly GCF_004010195.1 of Chiloscyllium plagiosum. Taxonomy (NCBI): domain Eukaryota; kingdom Metazoa; phylum Chordata; class Chondrichthyes; order Orectolobiformes; family Hemiscylliidae; genus Chiloscyllium; species Chiloscyllium plagiosum. The sequence goes on along the minus strand of NC_057711.1, from coordinate 116,135,554 downwards.
GGAAGTGCAGGGAAGGAGGCTGATTAGTAAGTAGGAATAGTGAATATTTCTAGCCTGTGAACTAAAACAAAGATCTCCAATTTGCTTTAGATCCCCAGGATGCTTTTTGTTTTCTCTTTTTTCTTAAACATAGCTATTTTTTAAAGTGGTTTTGTGTGGTGGAAATTGTGTGGTGGAAATTGTCTCAATAACTTAATTGAGTTTCTTGATGAAGAGGATTGAGGTGGATGGGATCTATCAGTAAGGTATTTGACAAGGTTCCTCATGGTAGACTGGTCGGCAAGGTTAGATCCCATGGAATACGGGGAGAACCACCCATTTGGATACAGAACTGGCTTGAAGGTAGAAGACAGAGGGTGGTGGTTGAGGGTTGCTTTTCAGACTGGAGGGCTGTGACCAGTTGACTGCCACAAGGATCTGTGCTGGGTCCATTGCTTTTTGTCACTTACATTTTAGATGTGAATGTAGGAGGTATAGTTAGTAATCTTGCCAATGATACCAAAATTGGAGGTGTAGTCAACAGTCAACAATGAAGAAGGTTACCTCCAGTGTGGAAGTAGTAAGAATGTAGCATACTGCTACATAATAGTACACTTGACCAAGGTAAAAGGTATCTTGGCTCTCAGGCTTACGTCTGTAGTGGAAAACACTGCTCCAGATAACAACTGAGGTTGCGTAACTATAGTTTGAAACATAGGGAGTGCACCTTGAACTTGTTACTTTCTCTGTCCTTGAGCAACATCAAAGAACAAAGATGAAGTGTGGAAGTAAGCAAAATTGTTTGTATCATTGTATAAATATGGGCCAACTGTTCAGCTGGAGAGAGTGCTGTGAGACAGTGAAGAGTGTAGCAGCCTCTCCACGAATTCATGAGAATTTCTTGAAACAAGAATCTAAGTATGAGACTTGATAATTTCCTCAACACTCAGAGTGCAATGGGATCTTGATCGGATTAACTAATGGGCTGAGGAGTGGCAAGTGGAGTTTAATTTAGATAAATGTCAGATGCTGCATTTTGGAAAGGCAAATCTGGAGAGGACTTGTACACTTAATGGTGAGGTATTGGGGAGTGTTGTTAAACAAACTCCTTGGAGTGGAGTCAAAGGTAGAATAGTGAAGGGGGTGTTTGGCTTGCTTGCCTTTATTGGACAGTGTAAGAGTTAGGAGGTCATGTTGTGGCTGTGCAGGACATTGGTTAGGCCACTTTTGGAAGACTGCATGCAATTCTGGTCTCCCTCCTCTCAGAAACATTTTGTGAAACTTGAAAGGGTTCAGGATTGGAGAATTTGAGCTATAGGGAGAGATTGAACAGGCTGGGGCTGTATTCCCTGGAGCGTCAGAGGCGACCTTATCGAGGTTGATAAAATTGAGGGGCATGGACAGGATAAATAGACAAAGTCTTTTCCCTGGAATGGGGGAGTCCAGAACTAGAGGGCATAGGTTTAGGGTGAGAGGGGAAAGATATAAAAGAGACCTAAGGGACAACCTTTTCACGCAGAAGGTGGTACATGTATGGAATGGGCTGCCAGAGGAAGTGGTGGAGATTGGTCCAATTACAATATTTAAGAGATCTGGATGTGTATATGAATGGGAAGGATTTAGAAGGATATAACTCAAATGGGCCTAGATTTATTTAAATATCTGGCTGGCATGTATGAGTTGGACCAAACAGTCTGTTTCTGTGCTGTACATCTCTGACTTGAAGTAGAAGAACAACGCAGTGTAAAGTCTAGGGAATCTAAAGTTATCACTTTATAAACTAAATCAAATGAGGGTTGCACAGCTGCTGCAACATCTGTGAACTGCTGGATACCAGAACAAACATATCTGTTGGAAATGTTTGCAGCTTGAGAAAGTTTTGGATCAGCATTGAGCTGGAATCCGAGCAGCAGACACTGCACCACATCAGGGAAGGGAAAAGTTCTTGAATGCTTCCCTCGAGAGCAGTCACATCCCTCATATTAGATCATTCAATGTTGGTCTGTGTTCAAGGAGAGGATGGGTATGAGGATCCAGGGGATTACAATTGAGGAGCCGCTGCCTCTTGTTTTATTCATTCACAGGAAATGGGTGCCACTGGCCAGTTACCCATCCCAAATGGCCCATTTAAGTGCCAACCAAATTGGAGTCACACATGTAGGCCAGATCAGGTACACGCCGCAGATTCCTCCCTGAAAGGACATTACTGAACCAGACAGAGTTTTTCCAACAATCGACTGTTACTGATCTTTATGACTACTAATTCTAGATATTTATTCAAATTCCACCAGCTGCAATGGCAGGATTCGGACTGAGGTACCCAGAACATTACCAGGATCTCAGGATTAAGAGCCTAGTGGCATTATCAGAGCTGAAAATGTGTTGCTGGAAAAGCGCAGCAGGTCAGGCAGCATCCAAGGAACAGGATAATCGACATTTCGGGCACAAGCCCTTCTTCAGGATTTCCTGAAGAAGAGCTTGTGCCCGAAACGTCGATTCTCCTGTTCCTTGGATGCTGCCTGACCTGCTGCGCTTTTCCAGCAACACATTTTCAGCTCTGATCTCCAGCATCTGCAGTCCTCACTTTCTCCTAGTGGCATTATCACTAGACTATCATTTTCCCTTGATCCAAAAGATATAAAGGTCTTGTGGATGAGTGAAATGAGGATTACAGGAAGAGGATAAGCCAACCATGGTTAACTAGAGACGTTAAGGCTTTGAAAGAGGGGGGAAAAAATGTGGCAAAGATTAGTCGTAAGCCTGAAGATTGGGAATGTTTTAAAAACTAACCAAAGATAAACTTTGAGGGCAAACCTGCAATTAATATTCAAGAGCTTCTTTTAAGTATATAGAGAGAGGCCAAAGTGTAATATAGGCCCCTTAGAACTAGGCTGGGTAAACCATAACTGGAACCAGGAAATGGCAGAGAGGAGTTGAGAAAATATATTAATCTTCACAGTAGATGATGCTAATAGCACTCAAATTACAGAATAATGAGGGGCAAAAACAGGAGAGAAAATAAATACAAGTTCACAGTAGAGATGTGATGGAAATGAATAGAATTAAACAGCAATAAGTCTCCTGGACCTGAGAGATATTAAAATTAGCTAGAGTTAGAGGATGCACCGATAGAAATTTTCTAATAAAAGAGGCATACAAAACTGAAAAAGTAATATTCTCTTTTAAAAAGTAAAGGTAACCATTGACTAATTAGATATTTTCTCCAATGTCATGTTAACCTATTATAAAGATTTAATAGAAATTACATGCATTTCAAAAATACATATGATCAAGTAGAGTAAGCACAGTTTCATGAAGGGGAAATCATGCTTGACAAACTTAATAGGGTGCTTTGAGGAGGTAGCAAGCAGGATGGATAAAGGGGAAGCAGTGGATGAAACATATTTGGATTTCCATACCTAATTGGTAAGGAAGCACTCATTAGACTAAACAATGTAAAAGCCACTGTATTGGAGAGGGTATATTAGCATAGATACAGGATTGGCTAACTAACAGACTTGAATAAGTGGGGGCCTTTTACAGATGGCAACCTGTAACCAGTAGAGTGCCACAGGGATCAGTGCTGGGAGCACAATTGTTTACAACATTAATGACTTGGGTAGCCAAGTTTGTGGCGGACTCACAAATAAGTGGGAAAGCAAGTGGTGAGAATGAGTCTAGAGATACAGACAAGTTAAGCAAGTCTACAAAGACTTGCTAGATGGAATATAACATGGGAAATGTGAGGTTATGCAATTTGACAGGAATAATGGATGAGGTTAATATTTAAATGGGGAAAACTGAAACAAGGTGCAGCTCATAGGGATTTGGTGGTCCTTGTGCACATACCTCAAATCTAGCATTCACCTTCAGTAGATCATAAGGAAGGCAAATGGAATGTTGGCCTTCATTTCAAAAGGAATTGAATAAAAAGAGTCTTGCTAAGCACGAGTTAGCCCACACCTAAAATAGTGATCAGTTTTGGTCTGCTTTTTCTAAGGGAAAGATAAACTGACATTGGAGACAGTCCACGGAAGCTTCACTCAGCTGATTCCAATGTGGAGGGACCACCTTGAACAGGACAGGCTGGGTCTCTACTCACTGGAGTTTAGTAGAATGAGAAGTAATTTTATTGAAACATACAGGATTCTTGGGGAACTTTACAGGGTGGTTCCAAAAAAAAGGTGATTTCCTGTTGTCTAGGACCAGAAGGCATAATCTCAGAATAAGGGGTCGCACATTTGAGATAGATGAGAGAAATTCCCTTCAGGGTAATGCATTTGTGGAATTATTTGGAGGGCTGTTGAGGCAGGTCATTCAAGGAATTCAAGGCTGAGGAAAAAACAGATTTTTAATCAGTAAGGGGAATCAAGACTTATAAGGAAAGTGCAGGAAAGGAGTTGAGAATTTCAAATACCATGATTGCATTGAAAGGTGGAGCTGACTTCATGGACTGCTTCTGCTCCTTTTTCTTGTAGTCTTCATTTTTTAAATTCACTCGTGGGTGTTGCTGCTCATCGCTAGTCACCTGTGAGAACGGGGTGATGAGCTGTCATCTTAAGCCTCTGAAAGTCCATGCATTGCAGGTTGATCCATGATGCCCTTAGAGGGAATTCCAGTATTTTGATCCAGTGAAAAACTAGCTGTCTGTCCTCCCAAGAGGATGAAAGGAATCCTGTGGTCACAATTTCAGGCAAGCTCAGTGGAATTTTCCCTGCTTAATGTTTATCCTCCAACTTGTTGGCTATAAAATGCTTTGAAATATTCAGATCACTAATGGGCATACACAAAGTCTGCGTTTTTTTTGTGTGAAGATTTGTAGCTCGGGTTGTAAGTTTACTCGCTGATCTAGAAGATTTGTTCTCGGACATTTCATCACCATGCTAGACAACATCATCAGTGAGTCTCCATTGAAACGCTGATGTACTGTCCTGCTTTCTATTTGTCTTGGACTGTTTGGTGAGTGATATCACTTCCAGTTCTTTGAGAGATTGGCAAATGGGGTCCAAATCAGTGTTGATGTAGTTCTGGTTTGAATGCTGGGCCTCAAGGAACCCCCGTGCATGTAGTTTGTTATGACAAGGGTAAACCCTTCTACTAATGTGAACCAGACCCACAGTAAAACTCACCTCATAATCTGTTAAAATGAGTGACCAAGAGCTACAAAAATACTTCCATGTAAAGTAGAAAATTTTAACAATTTATTCTTTAACTCAGAAATAAAAGAACATTAAACAACAACTATCTACACAGTAATCCTCTGTCTAATCAAATTATCTACCTCCCACTCTCCAACAACACACTGATCTGCTAAAACCCCCCAATTAAGTTTACAAAAAATCAACTTTCAAAACCAGGCAGTTATCACTGTTTCCTTTGGTATCTTTCTCTGTACTTTCCTGGGTCTTTTCTTTGGTCTTCTGCTTCATAATTTGAATATGAAAAGGTACCTTTCAGAGAAGGGCTCTGCAAGCTGTATCTGCGTTGGTTGGTGCTCTTTGCCCTCTAGCTAACTGTTCAAAATGTCCGATTTTATGTATCCCAAAACATCCGACCATCTCATTGGTTTGTCAAAGCATTAAAATTAAAAGTTGATAAGGATTTTGGTATTTTGTGGCATAATTTAAACTGGCTGAATTTGAATACCATGGCAACTCAGTTCCAGCTATTTGTTTCACAACCAAGTGGTGCATTTTTTAATTGTTCAGCACACTCTGTGCCTTCAGTCTGAGCCAGCTTCTACACTGTCATAACACTTTGTTTAACCTGTCCTAGTTGAACTGGTGCCCCTCATTGTCAGTGTATGGATACCAGTGATAGTTGGTCATGTCTTTTAGTGGCTAGTTTCCTACCAGTCTGTCCAATTTTAATGCTTATTGCAGTCATGCAACGAACATTACATTGGACAGATGGGCAGGAAACTAGTCACCAGGATACATGAGCACCAACTAGCCAATAAAAGACATGACCAACTAGCACTAGTATGCTTGCACACAATGAGGGACACCAGTTTGACTGGGACTATACATCCATCCTGGGACTGTCTAAACAAAGACACAGGAATTCCTAAAGGCCCAGCACTTAAACCAGAACTCCATCAACAAATAAATCAATTTGGACCCCATTAACCAACCGTTCAAAGAAGAAGTGATATCACTCACCACAACAGTCCAAGACAAATAGAAAGTGGGACAGTACACCAGTGCTTCAATAGAGGCTCACTGTTACCTAGCATGGTGACAAAAGATCGGAGAACAAATCTTCCAGCGTAGCAAGCAAAGTTACAACCTAAATAAACATCTCTTTTTCAATCTTAACTGCCTCAAGGCATTTAGGCTTAACTCCAGTGTGATACTGGAGTCACATGTAGACCAGATGAAATGGTGAGAGAATTTTCTACCTATGAAGGAATCTAGAAGAAAAAGCATGATTTTTTAAAACATTGGGTGTCTCCCATTAAGACTAGGAAAAGCAGGAATTTCTTGAGAGTCACCAACATGTGGAATTGTCTCCACAGAGCAGTGGAGGCTGGGTCATTGGGTACAGTCAAGGCTACGTTGGACTGACAAAAGGGTCCAGGGTTATGGGAGATAGGCATAAAACAAGTTAAAGCCACTTCAAAATCAGCCATGGTCTTCATAACTACCAAAACAGGCTCAACAGTCCAAAAGGGCTTTTGCCCGAAACGTCGATTTCCCTGCTCCTCGGATGCTGCCTGAGCTGCTATGCTTTTCCAGCACCACTCTAATCTAGACTCAACAGTCCAAAAGCCGCCTCCTGTTTCGATTTCTTCACTCCTTTTCACAGGAGAGTGGCGACAAATCATTAGTGTCCAGCTTTGGGCACTTATTTCCTGCCACCATCCCGCAGCCAGGTAGAATTCTATTAAAAAGATTAAATTTCACAAACTGTCGCAGGATCCGAATCCACAGTCACTTTGCAGCTATTGCAGTACAGCCTCCACTCTGTTGCAGGCTTGCCTCTTAAGCAGAGGCATCAATTCATTAGTGAGGCCTCCCCAAAGGCATGACCAAAATTAATTTCATTTACAATACCACCCCTCAAATATCAGCCAGAGGTGACCTTCACTGCTTCGCTCTACATTTCATTCAGCCCCAGTTTCCAAAGAAAGGATTATATTGCTGCTATCAGGCCCTGTCATGGGGCTGTCCCCAATGCAAAATAATTGTCACACAGTCCTGCTGTTACCCTGACAAATGATCAGTGTTTAGCGGCGCAGCTTATTCCCCAGGCCAAGCTCCTTTGGTCACAGAAGCAGACTGTATCCATTATGCAGTGATCTCAAATTTACCTTTGCGAAGAACCAGCAACCATTTCACACTTTTTATCAAAAACAGGCATGTATTGATTTACTAGCTGTGTTTTTTTAAAAAATCAGCTTTAGCTCAACTGGGTGGACTCTCACCTGAGACCCACTTGAGGCTTGAGCACAAACCCAGATGACCCTGTCAGGCGGGCCATCTTGCAGCTGGGATGTTTAAATGAGGTTCCTTTTCAAATGGACAATAAGACCTTGCCTGAATATTATTCTGAAACAGAGCTGAGCATATCCCTAGGTGTTCTGGATAATATACAATTCACCAACCAACACTTCTAAAGTCAGATTATCTCCTTGCTGCTGTGGAAGCTTGCTGTACACAAATTAGCTGACATGCTCCATACAAGAGTGACTTCTCCAAATTCTTCTCCTTATTACTTGATGGCTGCCACATTATGACGAAGGCCCTCATTTTGTTGTGGGATCAGGCAAGGAGGCACATGCCAGAATGAAAAGCCAAGCCAGAACAGAGACTGTGTACCTAATGCTGTGGTATTAGACTGGTATCTCGTCAGACAACTGAGCTAACTTCACACACCCCATCCCCACCCCAAAGAAAAGCTGCCACAATATATAAGTAACTTCCTTTTTTTCAAAAATAACTGGAATATGTCTTGATTTATTGGCTGCCAGAACCGCATGCAATTTATTTCTTTACCTTTTAACTGAAGGTAAGGACAGCGTGGGTCTGCCTGGAGGTTGTAAAGCAATCAAGCTGAGAGTCAGGGCACCCAATTACCAGTATTCATTCATCAGGTTTGCTGCATTTCTAAAGATGAGTAATTGCAAGGGAAGAGTTGCCATTAAGGAAAGATTATTTTGAAACACAGAAAAATCGATGTATAGTTAATGTTCCTGGGCTTTTAACCCAGAGCTGAGAGTTAAAATCACATATGGACAGTCTGTATTTTAATTTGATGTTGAAATAAATCACAAAACTGGCCATGGTCAGTAATGGCAACTTGAAACTGAGATTAATGTAAAAACCCATCTGGTTTACTAAAGTCCTTCAGCAAAGTTGGCATGTTCTCCTCACCTGCTCAACCTATAAGACCAGACCCACAGCGATTCTTAACTGCCTTTGGAAATGGTCTTTATAAGACATCAGGATGTATCCAAACCATTACAAAAACTCCACTCCTAATTGGCAGCAAAAGGGTTTTGGGATGATGAATAAATGACCAAGCCAGAAAGACTCGCATCCTGAGAATGAGAGAATATCACCCAAGGAGGATTTAAAAAGAATTCACCTTCCTCTAAACCCCCACTATCTTTTCATTAACCTGTAGTTTTCATAACATCATAAACTAATTTCACTTTATTAAATAATACCATGCACATCAGGGCAGGAGTTCAAAACTAATGAGTAGGGGCAGAATCAGTAAGCAAGGTGATACAGACATCCCAGTTTGTTTGGGACTGGTCTGGCTTTTCCCACTGTCCCTATGAAGTTAAAGGGCTATGTTGCGGGAGGAGCGGGGTTTGTCTTGCAGGCAGGATGTGATAATCTAATCATACTCTAAATACTGTAAAGGAATAACCTAATCTCTCATTTGTTTCTGGAAATAATTTAATCCATTTCCACTGTTTTTGGGTGGCATGTGACTATGGGGGAGTGGCAGGGGTTTGGGTCTTTTGTGCATAACTGACTGTGATGTAAAACCCTGTGTAAAGGGAGGATGGTTCCCTTGTTCAGGGAGCCTCACTTGACATGCTCCACAAGCATCAGAGTATTAAGTGATCCTCCAAAAGCTTAGACTTGCTGAAATAAATCATGGCTCTTGACAGAAGTTGGCATTGTTGCAGTTGTATCAAGCATGTAAGAATCTCAAGAAGGCAACATAACATTTGGTGACAAGAGTGGGATTCCAACATTTATGGAGCTTCTAGGCAGATTAAGTGATCACCTGTGTGACGGTAATGAGAGACAGATGGGCCCACTAAGATTTACCTTGATCTCCCTCACTAAACCCTTCATCCCCTGGGATTCTGCAGTGATGGAATTTCTGAAATAACTTACTCACTTGTATGCCAACCAGTTAGCCCCAAGGAGGTTAGGGACCCCTGGAAGTTGGTGATTAGATCTCTCTAATCATGGGATTTGAGGCCCCAGAACATAGTACATATGATAAAGGATAATGTCTGTCTCAATCAACCTGCCTCAGACCAATGGAAAATTTCCCCACATTAAGGTCAGGACACTGAAGAGGGTGTGGAGTTTAAGGGCACTTTAAATAGAGATAAGTTAGGAAGTTGAGACTTCAAAAATGGGACAACATTTGAAAAAGTGTTGAAACTACTCTGCTTCAGTTATGCCGGGATGACATCGCAAAATGAGGAATGGGCTAGGCTCCTGTCAGGATACTTAAATTGGGAAATGAAATTTGACGATAGGAGAAACTTGCGACATAGATAAATCTTTAAAAGCAGAGGAGGCAATTTGGAAACATAATAGGGGGACTAAAGTGGAAAACATTAATATCCACATGGAGAGACTACTGAGGAAATAACAAATCTAAACAGGCCAGCTGGAAGAATAACCACAGAGGGATCAGTGTGGTCATGAGGGAAGCCCTAAGTCTTGGGTGGAGGTGAAGAGTCAGTGTGGGGATTGAGTAAACAAGGAGGAAAAATTGAGAAAGGAGAGACAAAAAGGGATCAGCGTTGAAACACCAATCCGGACTATTGCATGGGAATAAGGTGGAGGTACCTCCTGACATGTCTGGTCTGCCAATCCTTCAAAATAAGGACACAGATGGCCACATCAGGGCGGCACAGTGGCTCAGTGGTTAGCACTGCTGCCTCACAGCACCAGGGTCCCAGGTTCGATTCCAGCCTCAGGCAACTGTCTGTGTGGAATTTGCACATTCTCCCCGTGTCTGCGTGAGTTTCCTCTGGGTGCTCCGGTTTCCTCCCACAGTCCAAAGATGTGCAGGTCAGGTGAATTGGCCATGCTAAATTGCCCATAGTGCTAAGTGCATTAGTCAGAGGGAAATGGGTCTGGGTGGGCTACTCTTCGGAGGGTCAGTATGGATTGGTTGGGCCAAAGGGCTTGTTTCCACACTGTAGGGAATCGAATCTAATGTGGAATTCTGACCTTGGACACTTATTCAGAACTCACGATGTCTGAAATCTCCTCCAAACCCATCCTCCCCAAGCAATTGACCATAATCAAATGTGCTACCCACGTAATGGACAATAAGAATACTGGCAATGCCAGAGCTGATCAAGCCACCAAAAATGCAGTAAAAGCTCAATTCTATTGTCCTCTGAACCAGCAGGTGCTAAATAGATCATCTGCCTCAAACAGGTACACCAGACATTGTCACTGTGCAGTGTTTACAGGGAGATGCCCCTGACCCTGAAAAAAAAAACAAATGGGTGTTTGCACTCTGCGTCAAAGGCCTCTGGGTCACTCCAGTTGGCCAAATGTGTACACCCGAATCTTTGTTACCAATGTTTATTGACTGTATTCATTCTGATACCTTCCTGGTCAAGGTGGGCAAAGAGAGGAAATGCAAGGATACTTTCAGCAGCTAACATCGTCTCTAACATCTCTCCATTCACAGGTAAAGCATGTCTTCAGACCACCACCTGTCCCTCCAACTTGACTGAAGTCCCACTCCACTTACCGAACCCTCTGGAAATGTCACCCATTGCACACTCAGCACCAAGTCACATTCCTGGGAATTTTGCTCAGCACTTCTGATAGACAATTAACTCTGGAACATATTGCACTCATTCTGGTGACCTGTACACTTTACCAGCACCACCTGCCCAGAGGAGGGTGACACAACAGATTCAATCAGCTTCCCAGTCACAAGCACAAACTGATGAAGCCGACAGTGAAGAGGTTCATATGCTTTCCATCAGTGGCCTTCCTATGGATATTAAACCACGTGAGCTTTACCTTCTCTTCCCTTCATTTAAGGAATATGCAGGTTCACTGGTCAAGCTAACATCAAAACAGCCAGTTGGTTTTGTTACACTTGACAGCAGTGCAGAAGCAGTAAAGAATGCATTAAACAGTATTCTATTTGATCCTGAAAATCCTCAGACTCTCTGGGTGGAATTTGTAAAGGTGAACAAGATGATAGCCAAAAGCAGCTACACCTAACCCCACAAATATGCATCCTGCCTTGGGAGCACACTTCATTGCGCATGACCCCTATGACCTTGCAGGAACAGCATTGATTCCTGCATATCCAGAAGTCTGGGCTCCCTATTGCCTGTACACAACAGAACTGACCCCTGCCATTCCACATACTGCGTTCACCTACCCTGCTGCTGCACTTCACACTCAGATGTGCTGGTATCATCCATCTGGAGCATCTCCACAAGGATGGAAGTCTCATCAGTTCAGTATTTAACTGATCTTATCCAAGAATTCAGATTTCTCCATGGACTGATACACATGGAGAGACTGGAATTTGTTTTCAGGTTGGACTTTACCGAAAGAGATTTTTTGGATAACTGGCTCACTTTCACTCAACTTGGAGGTGGAGTGATCAAAGGACTGGACTTAAGAACTTTACTGGTGAACATTTTTTCCCACAATTCTGTTATAATCACTGTATGCTGTGTCAATAACTTGCTTAAATAGTGGCTGTCAGATTCTTATAAATAAACTGGTAGCATCTTTGTTTCAGCCCCATTTACTTGGTTATCACGGAATGATAAAAGGAGAGAATGAGATGTTTAAAGGGTTGAATTGTTATGTTGACATGTAAGACATTGGATGTCTGGGGAGGGGAGGGTTTCTGTCTTGCAGGCAGGACGTGACAATCTAATGTTTTGAGGAATAACCTAATCTCATTTTGTTTCTGGAAATAATCTAATTGCTTTACTTTGTTTTTGGGTAGCATATGACTATGGGGGAGTGGTGGGGGTTGGATCTTGCATGCATGACTGACTGTGATGTAAACCCTGTATAAGGGGAGGATGGTTCCCTTGTTCAGGGAGCCTCACTTGACATGCTCCACAAGCATCACGAAGAGTGTTAAGTGACACTCCAAAAGCTTGTACTTGCTGAAATAAATTGTGGCTGTTCATAGAAGTAGGTATGTTGCAAGTGCATCACATCTTAATCTCAAGAACCTAATAGTGCCCAGGTGTCCAAATTGCTCCAAATTTGTTCAGCATCATTAAGTTTACCCCACCCTCAAACTCCACTTACTTTCACATGGGTCATTTTTTTGAACCTGATCATTATGTTGGAGGCTCAATCAGGACCTAGATACTTATGCCCAAGGAATATTTATATATAATGGTTAGTTATAGTAAAGGTTTGGTGAATTCTTCAATACCATAATATCCACATGTTTCTCTTTACCACAAGAAAATAAGTATTGCTGCATCAGTAGAACACATTGATGGAGGCAAACTCTCTCCAAAACCATATTGAACAAACATTTTATAGCTAAATGGACAGAAGTGAATAGTCTAGCACTTGTTTATTTCAGATTTTCATCAGTTGCTTATGAACCTGACCTAAAATCTCTTTAGCTGGTTTAATATCATCTTTTTTTCCTGATATTACTCCTCTGAAGCATCAAGGGCATTCATTGCAGTAAAGGCACTATATCAATGCAATTTCATGTTATCAGTTTTTGCCTCTACGTACAGGGTCTCTTATTCTAGTCACATCTCATAACCTTAATCTTCCCAAACAGTGAGAGGTTACCCGTGCCTAAAGTCCTCTCTGCAAATTATTTGTAGGTGAGACCTCAAACTCCAATCTCAATTGCAACACCAGTAATGTAACCATCTGTGCAATTACAATCACTGTATTGGAAAACTGCTTTAAAAAGGCAATCTCTCCTGATAGTGGTAACCTTGAGTTAGGACTGTGCAGGACAAACAGATCACAGCACAGTCCTGCATATTCTGCCTCAGTATAATCTTCAGAGTATACAGATTTTTTACAATTTTTCATCTCTGCCAATGACCACATTTGACTTGCATTGATATAGCGTTTTTACTGCATTCAAATGCCCCATGGTGCTTTAGAGGAACAATTTACACTGAGTCCAAGATGTATGTTCTCAAGGAGTGAAGGAAATAAAATGTCACAACTTGACCCAAGCAGCTGTAGTGATTAAAACTGGGCTACTCAGAGGACAGAACTGGAAGAATATAGTTCTTGGCAGATGTTATGGATAAAGGTCAACAAAAATAGGGACCAATTCCTGAACCCCTAATTCTGGCCATTGCTTCTTGTGTCATACAGTTCCCTTTACTATAGTTCTGATTAGGGAGCAAACCCTAAAAATGTCTCTAGTTCCCTCCCCTCAAGTCCTTTCTCTTTCTTTATTCACAGAATGAGAGTGTCAAACATTTATTACCTATGTCTAATTCTCCAGAGGGCAGTTGAGTCAACCACATTGCTGGGGGTCTGCAGTCACATGTAGGTTAGACCAGGTAAGAATGGCAGTTTCCTTCCCTAAAGGACATTAGTGAACCAGATAGGTTTGTCTGACAATGGATTCATGGTCGTCATTAGACTCAATTTCGGGGTTTTTTCTTATTGAATTCAAATTCCACCATCTACAGGGTGGGATTTGAACTCTGGTCACCAGAACATTATCTGGGTCTATGGATTAGCAGTTCAGCTGGCTGTGTCTTCAGTCATTCATTTCTACAGCAAAAAAGGGCCATTAATATCACTCAGCCACACCCCCTCCCCCCTCCCCCTCACACCCAAGGTCTCTGGCCAAATTTTCAACTGTCCTTCCTGAAATCTGCATTCATCTCTTTCCAACTGCTATATTTTGAAGCTCCTTCATTGTCTACATTAAAGACTATGTTGTTATTGTACATGATCTCTTTGGCCAAAGTATAAATTCCAGCAACTCCTCCCTGTGGCTCAGTGTTCACTGCTGGCTGACGTCTGGTTCTGTGAAGTGCCTTGGACTTTGATAGCAATGAAACTTTCAGATGAGGCATAAAAGCAAGGTCCCACCTGCTCTGACAGATGGAGGTAAAATATACCACTGCAAGATCACCGAAAAAGGGCAGTGTATAAAAATATCTCTCCCTTAATCCACTTCACAAAAACAGCATATTGTCCCATTGTCTGTGAGTTTGCTATGCACAAATTGGCTGCTGCAGTCCCAACATTATAATCATGACAAGCTCTTCAAAAGGATACTTAATTCACTGTAAAACTGCCAGATGATCTGACGACATAAAAGGTACCAAAGGAAGTGTTATAAACTAAGATGTGCTTTAAATCACAGCACAATGAGTGACTCATTGGGAGGTAGGGAATGCACTTGTGCATGACATTACTTTCTTTTAATGGAAAACGTCTGCCATTCTGGTCACCAGTTAGTAAGCAGTATGGGTGTTTAAAATGGGAAGACAAGCATGTGGTGGAGATAGGAAGAGAAAATACTGCTGATTGGGTGAGGTGAAGTAGTGTGGGAGGGGGTTTGCGCATTTCAGAGTTTAGAATACAGCAGTTGGGCTGAATGGACTGTTCTGCTGTAGAATCAATGATTGACGACACAGCAAGCAGCAGTGAAGCAAATGGGGGTTTGAGGCTGATTCAAACATCAGGCAATCAGAAGTGAACTACAGGGGCAAAACTGGAGTCAAATATTTGATATCTCGTGTCTTCTGGTGTGTTGCCTAATTTGGAAAATTCGCTGGGAATGAGCTACGATTTTACCCTCTCTCCAAACATTTTCTTTCTATTTTTTTCCTTTCTTAGTGATGGGAAGGTCTATAAATCCACTTCAAATTACACTGAAATGTTCCTTATTAACATCTATGTTTATACAACACCTCTACAGTGTGAAGATATGGAACATATTCAGGCAGTAAGAGCGTACTATTTTTAAACCATATTTCTGTTTGTTATAGAGTGTGAAATTATGCCACTGTCCCTAATGACACAGCAGCAGTTCATCACAGCCCTTCTATGTGATGAAGCATATTGACAATCATACAGGATATTTTTATCCTTGAGCATCTCCTGATTTTAATCTGACCAATATTGACAGCCATGCTTTCAGTTTCTTAGACTCAAGCTCAAAACTTCTACTCCTCAATCTCCCACTTTCACTCTTTCCCCCTCCCCTTTAAGTTGCTTGTTAAAGCCAAGATCTCTGAACAGGCTCCTGATTACTTGCCCTAATGTTACCTCACATGACTTCTCCATGAAGCACCCTGAGACAATGGGGCGGCACGTTGGCTCAGTGGTTAGCACTGCTGCCTCGCAGCATCAGGGTCCCGGGTTCGATTCCAGCCTTGGGCAACTGTCTGTGTGGAGTTTGCACGTTCTCCCTGTGTCTGTGTGGTTTTCTCCAGGTGCTCCGGTTTCCACCCGTGTTACAAAGATGTGCAGGTCAGGTGAATTGGTGAAGTCAGTCGATGCCATGTGATTGGAGGGTCCCAAGGCAGAACATGAGGTGAGGGTTTGGCAGTGGAGGAGACCCAGGACCTGCATGTCCTCGACAGACTGGGAGGGGGAATTAAAGTGTTCGGCCACGAGGCAGTGAGGTTGGTTGGTGCAGGTGTCCTGGAAATGTTCTCTGAAGCGCTCTGCGAGTATGCATTCTGTCTCCACGATGTAGAAGAGTTAATTTGTAATTATATTACTTTCCTCACCTAAACCCTAATGTGCCTAGTATCACAGAACTCTACAGCACAAAAGGCTATTTGGCCCATTGTGACTACACTATCAATTGTGTTTGTTCTTTCAAAAGGCTATCTAACAATGCCTCAATGCCTTTTTTTTCTGTATAACCCTGCACAATTTTCCCTAATACTTAGCCAATTCCCTTTTGCAAGTTACCACTGAATTTGCTTCATCTGTTAGTTCAGGCACGACCTTCCAGATCAGAGCAACTCACTGCATTAAAAAAATTCTTCTCATTTCCCCTCTGATTCTCTGGGCAGCTGACTTGGATGCTCAGTTAAATATTCAGCCTTGTTCTCATGTCGTTGAATCCCTCAGAACAGGTTTTTACGTCACATTCTACAAGGGAATGTGCAACCAGGGACTTTTTGAGTTTGAATCTGCATTATTTTTCCACATCAGGCATAATGCCCTGTGGGCGGCATGGTGGTACAGTGGTTAGCACTGTTGCCTCACAGCGCCAGAGACCCACAAGGGAATGTGCAACCAGGGACTTTTTGAGTTTGAATCTGCATTATTTTTCCACATCAGGCATAATGCCCTGCCTAATATCCCTCAGGGAGGGAGATCATGTGAAATACACAAGCTCCTTTTATTAGAGAATTTTGCCTCAGTAACCTTTAGGGAGACATCTCCAAAAACAGGTTGAGTGCAGCTCCAACAAGACTGAAGAAGCTTGACACCATCCAGGACAGAGCAGCCTGCCAGATTGGTACCACATCCACTGCCTTCAACATGCACTCCCATCATCACTGACATACAGAGGCAGCATTGTGTTGCATCTGTGAAACACATAGCAGCAACTCATCAAGGATCCTCCAACATCACCATCCAAATCCGCGATCTTATCAAGGACAAGGAAATAGGAATACCACCACCTGCAAGTTTCCCTTCAAGCTACATATTGTCCTGACTTGGAAATCTATTATCACTACATTAATGTTGTTGAGTCAAATCTTAGAACTCCTTTCCTAACAACAGGATATACTTACAACTTGTGCACTGCAGAGGGTCAAGAAGGGGCTCAACACCATCTTGTCAATGGGGAAGACACACAGTCCATGAACGAATTAGTAAAATGTGACACCAGCTTACGCATGATTGGAAGCTTCAAAGGGTTACCACAAAAAGGAGCTGGGCAACTCCTGGCATCCGAACAGCCATTCTTCCTCAAGTCAATGCCACCCAAGAACTGGGCATTTAATTCCAGAGTTGGTGTGCAAGCAAGAATGAAAAGTCCCGCCAGTTTGCCTGTGGAATGGGTAAGGTGTGAAGTTGTTCGAAGCTGTCCGTGCTTTAAATAAAGTACCATGATGTTGAAGTCTGATTTTTTCCGACACATCTGAAATGTTCTCATAGAGTAAGAACACTTAAAACTTGACCAATATGAGCTTCCAAGCTTTCAACATGACATCAAGGAGAGGCTGGTATGAAGCAAAAAATCCAGCAAAGAGCAATTGGGCCAAATGGTAGGTTTCTGTGGTACACATTCTCTTATATGCCAGGAATCCGCTCTTAACACCAAGACAGAAAAATATTTCAAATATGACCTTACGCAAAGGCAAACGTTATATATACAATTCTTGACTTCTGAATTCAATGTTGTGGCACTTCTTAAGTAAATTCTGACACATGTTAGTGAAAGGGAATTCATTTATATGTGTACCAAAGGCTTCCCTTTCAAAAAAAAGCCTTTGAAATGCAGAATCCCAATAAGTAAGCCTTTGACCAGAGTTTAGAAGAACGAAAGGTGATCTCATTGAAACAAACAACTCTTACACAGACCGTGACAGTACAGTTGGACAGGTTGTTTCCCCTTTGCTGCAGTGTCTGAACTGGAAACATAGTGCTGCATTTTGGCTGCCAGGACTATGGCTCAGAAATTTCCTGGTTCACTGGATCCAAGTTCCTGAGCATTCCCCCCCAAGTCATAGAATTGCTAACCCCAGAAAGGGATCATATGTTGCCATAGGGACAGGCAAGTACTACAGCAGGCTCATTAGAAGGCCCACCTCTGTTTTCCAGGACTTTGTCCCCAATTGTTTCAGAAGCCATTTGGCTCTCCAGCCCTCACATCTCCACACACAAGTCCCACCTCCCAAATTCAACGTCAACTCATGCCACCATCTCATCACCCCTCATCTCCTCCAATCATTCCAACTTAACAGCCACTTACCCAGCATGCACTCTGGGCACAGATCAGGATCTATGTGGACATGGGAAAAAAAAATTTAACAATCTAGTACAGCTGTTATTCCTGCTTGCTTGATAGTGCAGGGGATAAAAATCTTCCAGTCAAAGCTTTCAAATCTTAAGCGGCAGGGTGGCCCAGTGGTTAGCATTGCTGCCTCATAGCATCAGGGACCCAGGTTTGGTTTCAGCTTTGGGTGACTGTCTGTGTGGAATTTTGCATGTTCTCCCCTGCGTTTCCTCTGTGTGGGTTTCCTCTAGTTGCTCCGGTTCCCTCCCACAGTCCAAAGATGTGCAGGTTAGGTGGGCTAGCCATGGAAAATTTGGCATTACAGGGATAGGGTAGGGGGCTGGGTTTGGGTGGGATGCAGTTCGGAGGGTTGGTACAGACTCAATGGGCTGAACAGCCTCTTCCTGCTCTGTAGGGATTCAATGATTCTATTGTAAACCTCTAGTTTTAAAAAATGGTGTCTTTGTGCAGGTCTTTTGGATTTACTCAAGGGATGTGAGTATCTCTAGCTGGGCTGGCATTTATTACCCATTTCAAAAAGCACTGGAGAAGGTGCTGAGCTGCCTTCTTGAAGCTCTGCAGTCCATGTGATGTAGGAACCATGCTGTTAGGGAGGGAGTTCCAGTATTTAGACTCAGCGACCCTGAAGGAATGGTGATGCATTTTCAAGTCAGGATGGTGCATGGCTTTGCTTGCAGGTGGTGTGTCCACAAGGAGCTGTCCTTCTACAGTGGGTTTAGAGGAGCTGTCTAAAAAGCCTTGGTGAATTGCTCCAATGTATCTTGTAGACGGAGCACACTGCTACTACTGAACATCGGTGGCAAACAGTGTGGATGTGGTGCCAATCAAGCGGGCTGCTTTATGGTGTCAGATTTGTTGAATGTTGTTGGAGCTGCACTCATCCAGGCAAATTGGGGTGTATTCCATCACAACTCCTGCTTTATGCCTTGCAGATAGTGGTTAGGCTTTGGAGAGTCAGGAGGTGAATTACTTGCAGGATTTGAATGTCATTATTTATATGTCAATTCAGTTCAGCTTCTGGTCATTGGCAAGCCCAGGATGTTGATAGTGGGGGCTTCAGTGATGGTAATGCCACCAAATAGCAAGAGGGAATGGTCAGATTTTCTCTCATTGAAGATGGTCATCCGTGGCACTTTTTTGGGCACAATTTATTAACAGTTGCAGCTGTTTCTCACTCCCCATCCCTAAGTTTAATGGGTGGGGGAATTTTTTTAAAATCCTTTAGATCATGACAATTAAAGTCATTGGTCCTCCAAGAGTGTTTACATTTCCTTCATTGATTCGTGACTCCGAGATGCAGTTTAAGATCCTTGCATCAGCCAAACTGAGATTCTTCTCAAACTCGGTACTGAATTCAAATGACCTTGCAGAGTTGGGATATTCCCTCCTGGTTGAATTACATCCAGCTCCCTTTCCTCTAATGGCAAAAACTGCATATTCCCAATTCTGCACAAATCTGCTCTAGTCTCAGAGTAAGTGGATGGTGATTTCAAACTGAGATGCAGGGGAGTTTCTTCTCACTGAAGGTCTGGCAATCATTACATTTTTTTTGAATGATATTAGATGAGAGACCATTGGTCCTGAGGAGACCAGGGAAAACTCCCTAGTGTTCTATAGTGGATCTCCCTCTAACAGTGGCATGGGATCTACTACACAGTTTAACAGATTGTCATGTAAAATGTCATGGTGAGTGTCAATATTTGGATTGTGATCTGCTGCCTCTAATTTTCCCTCAACCTGCATTTATCTTCGTTTCTCAGTTTGGATAACTGCAGTTAATCTTCCCCACCTCTCCTTTATCTCTACCAGTGCAAAGTGCTTCTTTCATGCCAATATCAGCAGGTTGCGCCTTTACCCCTTAGCTCGAGAAAATTACATTTAAATATTACAATATAAACATAAAATATATTTTTAAAATATAATTTTTTTTAAAATTACAAATATATCAAGGACAAAAGGGTAGCTAGGGAGAGAATAGGGCCCCTCAAAGATCAGCAAGGCGGCCTTTGTGTGGAGCCACAGAAAATGGGGGAAGATACTAAATGAATATTTTGCATCAGTATTTACTGTGGAAAAGGATATGGAAAATATAGACTGTAGGGAAATAGATGGAGACATCTTG
>NC_057711.1:116085306-116114305 GCF_004010195.1 Chiloscyllium plagiosum | reverse complement strand
CTGGGGCTGTTTTACCTGGAGGGTCGGAGGCTGAGGGGTGACCTTATAGATCTAGATGGGTATATGAATAGGAAGGGTTTGGAGGGATATGGGCCGGGTGCTGGCAGGTGGGACTAGATTGGGTTGGGATATCTGGTTGGCATGGACGGGTTGGACCGAAGCGTCTGTTTCCATGCTGTACATCTCTATGACTGTCATAAAGCATCTCCCAAGATGCTTCGCAGGAGAGATTTGCCAATGAATCACAATGATATTGGAACAGATAGTCAAAAGTTTGGTCTAAAAAGTCAAGTTTTAATGAGAAAGAGGCAGAGTGGTTTAGAGACAGCCGCCAATGGTGGAACAACTAAAATGGGAGTGATTAGAGACCAGAGTTAAAGTGAAGATCACTTGAAAGATTGTAGGGCTTGAGGAGGTTACAGAGGTGAAAGTGGGTATTGCAGATGCTGGAGATTAGATGTCAAGATTAGCGTGGTGCTGGAAAAGCGCAACAGGTCAGGCAGCATCAGAGGAGCAGGAAAATCGACGTTTTGGGCAAAAGCCCTTCATCAGGAGGTTACAGAGGTGGAGAGTGGTGAGGCCTTGGAAGGATTTGAAAACAAGAATGCAACTATTATAACCAGCAGTGAAAGAACTTTACAATAAATACAAGGAACGATTCATTTTATAGCCAGTGGCTAGTATGCAGGTAATTTCTAGCAGGCATATCCTAAACAAGCATTGGTCTGTTTCTGTGCTGTATGTCTCTATGACTCTAAGTAGGTAAACAGACATACAAACATTGAAATGCACTCTATTTTTGTGTATGATTTTCTTAATGTGTCAATCTGATACTTATGCAAGGAAATTAATTATATTCAGAAGGTGTCAGTAAATTTCGAACTGTTCTCCAGTTATCTCACAGCTCCTCAGAGGTCTGATCAAAGTTTTAAGGTTATTTGGAAGGTACGAGTGTACCAATGTTGTCTCCAGAGCCACGGACCATCTGCTGCTGGATTGACAGGTGTTTTGCCGTTAGCAGCAGTGAACCAGGCTCCTAACCTATGTCACATGCAGCAGGGGACGTGACAACTCCTACGAGAGTGCCAGCCTGTGAAAATCGATGGAATGCACCAAGGTAAAAGTGACAGCCATGTTAGGTTCAATAGCCTTTACCACTAAATGATCAAAAGTGGCTTTCGTTCTATAAGTTAGGTGTTGTACACTGTCGGAGACTATAAGCATTTGAAGCAAGGCACTTTCTTGATAAATGAACTGAAGCCACTGCTTGAAGTGACCAACCAGAGCATTGCTGAAAAGTCGATTACCACTTCAATTGTCCACTAGCACTCATTTAAGGGAGCCTCTGAGAGAACATTAGCGTAAAGCACTCAATTTAACCCCTTCTCCATCAATAAGCAGCTGACTGGGAGTGAACAAACCCTTTGAGGGTTTGGGAGCTGCTTGCAATTTGTATCACCTTTTCCTATTCACCTAACACTCGAGGTTTGAAGGAGGCTTTCACAAACACATCAGGTGACTCTCGGAGACCTTCTGTCATGACTTTATTTAATATTTATTCCAGAAATTCTCCAGAAGACTTCCAAAAATAAAAGAGTTTGTGCTGTTGCTAAAAGAAATGTCAAGAGATAAGGCCTTTGTTGGTGCAGTGGTAGCATACCTGTCTCTGGTCCACAATGTACAGGTTCAAGTCTCTGGCCCTGGAGACATGTCATAAGACACTCAAGCAGGTTGATTCAAACGTGCTATTTTTGTTTAATCACCCATTCACCAAAATCTTTCTTTTATTCGATGAAAAATACAATATTCATAAATAAAATCACAAAACTGGACAATCACAGCAGGGAGAATTTTAATTATAGAATGTAAAAAATTTAAATATTTCCTCATCAAGCGTTCTTCCATATGTTGTGTTATATGAACGCCATACAGTAAAACCCTGCCGAGTAAAAAGCAGTCATTAAGTTGCTAATCTGGGGTTTTTAACAGCACTGGCTGTACAAAGTTGATTCATCTCCTGCACTCCAAAGCAAGTAAAACATATTTCTTGCAATGACAGCTTTATGGAATGTGTTTCAGACAAGTTTGATAATGTTAGCTTGCAGGCATGAGAATTGCTGTAATAAAATGGTTGGAAATTAGTCTGTAGCATTCATCTGAGTAATTGCCAAGTTGCCGCTGCAATGATGGTCTACAAATCCTGATCGTTGGGAAGTTTTTAATTCATTTTGAAACGCGATATTAATTTAAGACCCAGCTTATCCCAGTGTGCACACAACATCCCATGGTCACTATTTCACAGAAGAAGAGGTAGTTCTCCACAGCGAGCTATTTAATATTTATCCCTCAACCATCCTTAAAAGCAGGTTACCTGCTCATTACTGTTTGCGGGAACTTGCTGTGAGTAAATTGGCTGCCAGTTTGTCAACTGTTCAACACTTGACCAGATTTCAAGAAGTCAGTTCATTGGCTGTAAAACATTTTGGGACATACTGAGGTTGTGAAAGACGTTCTATATAAATGCAGGATTGCCTGTCCAATTTAATTATTAATTGGCTGGAATGAGCCCTTGGAGCTCATTTGGTATTGATATTGACCATGGCAGTGGAGAGAATTCTCCTGCTCTTCATTGAGACAGTACCATGGAAACTAAACTCTTACATCCACCTGATGTAACTTTTAGGTGTATTGCATTGGAGTGCATAACCTAGGTTTACACTCCAACATGGGTACTGGCGGGGGGGGGGGGGGGGGGGGGACTGCACTGCTGAAGGCACCATCTGAGGGATCAGATGCTAAACTGAGGCCTTTTCTGAAAGCTCAGACATAATGAAGACACCCCATTGCCACCAGTTCAAAGGCGAGGAGAGACCTTCTCCCCAGTATCCTCAGCAACAATTATCCCTCAACCAGCATCACAAAAACTGGTTATGACATTGCTAGATGTGGGATTTCTCTGTACACAGGTAGGGGGCTGCATTTGCTAAAATTGAGAAATACATTGTTGACTGGAAAGTGCTTTGTGGCATCTTGAGGTTTCTTTCCAATTACAAAATGTAACTTATTTTTCAAGTCTTTTAATAATCTCCAGAGAAAGGATGGAAAACAGGAACCCAGGATTTCCAACAATACTTCCAGCATAACTGCAACGCAAGGGAAGAGCACAATCATTTGAGCTGACAGCAAAGGAGTGCTCCAAAACCATATGCCACTCAGTGATATGTCTCCATACCCACACCCATCTCACTCTTTGCAAAGACTAGCTTGAGTCTCCAGGATTGAAGAAAATAATGCACCAATATAGATTTACTCCTGCACATTCAGGCAGAGGCTGACTTAAATGGTGGGCAAGTTGTTAGAGGGAATCCTGAGAGACAGGATCTAGATACATTTGGAAAGGCAAGGACAGATTAGAGATAGTCAGCATGGTTTTGTGCATGGGAAATCAAGTCTCACTAATTTGGTTGAATTTTTTGAAGAGGTGATCAAGAAGATAAATGAAGGCATTTATCTTCTGAAGACAGTAGATATTGTCTATATGGACTTTAGCAAGGCCTTCGACAAGGTTCAGTATGGTAGACTGGTGAGTACGGTTAGATCACATGGGATTCAGGGAGAGATAGCCAATTGGATACAAAATTGGCTTGATGGTAAGAGACAGAGGGTGGTGGTACAGGGTTGTTGTTCATCATTTATGTAAACAATTTGGATGACAATGTGGGAGGTATGGTTAGTAAGTTTGCAGATGACAATATAATTGGTGGTGTAGTGGACAGTGAGAAGATTATCTAAGAGTACCATGAGATCTTGATCAACTGGGCAAGTGGGCTAAGGAATGGCAGATGAAGTTTAATTTAGATAATGTGACGTGTTGCATTTTGGTAAGGCAAATCAGGACAGGACTTACACAGTTAGTGGTAGGACCTTGGAGAGTGTTGTCGGACAGACAGACCTAGGAATGCAGGTACATAGTTCCTTGAAAGTGGTGTCACCAGTCGACAGGGTGGAAGATGAAGACATTTGGCACGCTTGCCTTTATTGGTCAGAACCAAGTGTAGGAGTTGGGATATCATGTTACAGCTGTACAAGACATTGGTAAGACCACATTTGGAGCACTGTGTATAATTCTGATCATCCAGATATGGAAAGGATGTTATTAAACTGGAAAGGATGCAAAAAAGATTTACACAGATGTTACCTGGTAGGCTTGAAGTACAAGGTGGTATCGTTAATAAGTTTGCAGATGAGACCATAATTGGAGGTGTAGCGGACAGCGAAGAAGGTTACCTCAGATTACAACAGGATCTTGATCAGATGGGTCAACGGGCAGAGGAGTGGCAAATGGAGTTTAATTTAGATAAATGAGAGGTGCTGCATTTTGGAAAGGCAAATCACAGCAGGACTTATGCAGTGTATAAGTCCAGACGAGTGTGGCTGAACAAAGAGACCTTGGAGTGCAGATTCATAGGTCGTTGAAAGTACAGTCACAGGTAGACAAGATAGTGAAGGCGGTGTTTGGTACGCTTGTCTTTATTGGTCAATGCACTGAGCATAGGAGTTGGGAAATTATGTTGCACCTGTACAGAACATTGGTTAGGCCACTTCTGGGATACTGTGTTCAATTCTGCTCTCCGTACTAGAGGAAAGATTTTGTGAAACTTGAAAGGTTTCAGAAAAGATTTATAAGAATGATGCCAGTGTTGGAAGATTTGAGCTATAGGGAGAGGCTGAATAGGCTGGGGCTGTTTTCCCTGGAGTGTCAGAGGCTGAGGACTGACCTTACAGAAGTTTATAAAATCATGAGAGGCATAGATATGGTGAATAACCAAGGTCTTTTCCCCAGGGTAGCAGAATCAAAAAGTAGAGGGCATTGGTTTAAGGTGAAAGGGGAAATATATAAAAGGGACCTAAGAATCATAGGATCCTTACAGTGTGCAAACAGGCCATTTGGCCCAACAAGTCCACACCGACCCTCTGAAGAGTATCCCAACCAGACCCACTTCCCTACCCCCATTACTCTACATTTACCCCTGACTACTGTACCTAACCTACACATCCCTGAAAACTGTGGGCAATTTAGCATGGCCAATTCACCTAATCTGCACATCTTTGGACTGTGGGAGGAAACCGAAGCACCCAGAGGAAACTGACGCAGACCCGGGGAGAATGTACAAACTCCATACAGATAGTTGCCCGAGGCTGGGATTGGACCCGGCTCCCTTGTGCTGTGAGGCAGCAGTGCTCACCACTGAGCAACCCCATAGGGGCAATTTTTTCTTGCAGAAGATGGTGAATGTATGGAATGAGCTGCCAGAGGAAATTGTGGAGGTTGGTACAATTCTAACATTTAAAAACATTTGGACAGGTACATGGATAGTAAAGATTTAGGGGGATATGGGCCTAATGCAAGCAAATGGGACTAGTTATCAAACCACAGAAGTAGGGAGTCATACAGCAAGGAAACAGACCCTTTAGGGTCCACTAATCTACACCAACCATGTTCCCAAACCATGCTAGTCCCACTCGTCTGCATTTGGCCAAATCCCTCTGATCCTTTCCTATTTATGTACTTATCCAAATGTCTTTTAAACGCTGCGTGACTGTACCTGCATCCAACAATTCCCCTGGCAACAAGTTTAGGAAACCTAGTCAGCATGGACAAGTTGGGCCAAAGGGTCTGTTTCCATGCTGTATGCCTAAAAGTCACCGGATTTTGGTGTGACTGAGATGTCTGTAGTTTGGCAGTGAGCATCCTTTTAAATTTATCAAGGCCTGAACTACACTTAGCCGAATTGGTATACATCTTGATGCACAGAAATACCACGGATCCTTCAAGCTTAAAACATTGGGCACCTAGATTGCCCTCCATAAAAAGCATGAGGTTGCATAACGTAATGCAGAAACAGCAGGATTTGTCTTCGATAGAGCAGAGAAGGTTTGAGGAAATTTGACAGAGATGTTCAAAACTATGAAGGGCTTTGACAGGTGAAACTGCTTCCAATGGCAGGAGCATCAATCATCAGAAGACAGAAATTTAAAAAGTGAATAGCAAATGAACCTAAGGCAAAGTTAAAAATCACACAACACCTGGGTCGGTGTGCACTTGTTGGGCCAAATGGCCTGTTTGCACACTGTAAGGATTCTATGATTATTAGGTCCCTTTAATTGGAAGCACAATTAAACCAATTAAACCTGTTGGACTATAACCTGGTGTTGTGTGATTTTTAACTTTGTACACCCCAGTCCAACACCGGCATCTCCAAATTATGAACCTAAGACAGGATGTGAACTTTTGTTTTATGCAGCGAGTTGTGATCTGGAAAAGCTGCCGAGTAGTGGAAGCAGATTCGAGAGTAACCTTTAAAAAGGAGGTTCATGACTGAACAAAAAAAAAACAAATCCCAGGCTGTGGGGAAAGAAAGGGAATTGGGATTAATTGGACAACTCTTTCAGAAGGCTAGAATAGGCATGATAGGTCAAATGGTCTACCTCGGTGTGTTCTCAGGACACTACTGTACAATCCATTGGCAGTAATTAATTTGAGGTCTATTTGTGCTAATAATGTCGCAAGTGAACAATGCAAAATATCACAGGGATAAATTTGATAGCATTAACCACAGTGTCATTTTCTGCACTTGGGACTTCCAGGAAATTCCACCCACCGCTGGCCCATGCCAGCCCAAGTTGGGCTGTTTTAAAAAGTGGGTTGCATTCAGTTAGTCAATGTAGTCACTAGCAGTACCTGAAAGACATTGCTACCACTGCACTGCATCATAGAAACTGGAGGTTATTCAGTCTCATGACGCTGTTCACCCACTCAATCGTATCGTAGTTCATCTGCATCTTAATTCCAACCAGCTGCCTTAGTTTATGTCATATAATTACATTATATATAGTTTGAAATCAACAGGCCCGCACAGTAGGATTTATGATCTTCTCAAGTTTCCTTCCATCCTTAAATAAAAGCGAAGTACCGCTGGAAATCAGAAATAAAAGCAGAAAGAGTTGGAGAACGTCAGCTGACCTGGCAGTAACATTCCCTCTAAACTGTGTGCCCACACAGTCTATTGGGAAACTCCACATATCTCAATTGGGGTGCTGGTGCAAGAATTCCACTCCCAGAAGCTATTGCTACACACAGATTTTGGAAGTCTGCACAGCAGCAGGAAACATTACAAGGAACATCACCTGGAAGTACAGTGATCTTATTTTAACCAGCACCTTATGAACCAGCACTTGGGATAAATCAGCAAGATACACCTCAAATATCAGGAAGATTACTGTATTATTATGTCCAATTATTAC
Organism: Chiloscyllium plagiosum; assembly: GCF_004010195.1. NCBI lineage: Eukaryota > Metazoa > Chordata > Chondrichthyes > Orectolobiformes > Hemiscylliidae > Chiloscyllium > Chiloscyllium plagiosum. Next base: position 116,107,000 of record NC_057711.1, on the reverse strand, counting down.
AGTTTGTAATTTATCTACCTCAATGTAAATATACTTGTTGTTCAATTCAATGACCACATGAAATGTTAAACATGATTTGGAGATACCGGTGTTGGACTGGGGTGTACAAAGTTAAAAATCACACAACACCAGGTTATAGTCCAACAGATTTAATTGGAAGCACACTAGCTTTTGGAGCGTCGCTCCTTCATCAGGTGGTAGTGGAGGGCTCAATCCTAACACGCAGAATTTATAGCAAAAATTTACAGTGTGATGTAACTGAAATTATACATTGAAAAATTGATTGTCTGTTAAACCTTTCATCTGTTAGAATACCGTGACAGTTTCACTTCTTTCATGTGTAAATCACAAAACCTTTTTTTTTAAATGTTGCATTCTCGGGTTAGCTGTTAACAATGGCGTTAGCTAGACAATATGTTGAAGGTGTTGGCCCCCTGTGTTCTCTGTCTATGCCCATGATGTTTAGATTGATTCTAATCTAAAAAGTGAGATAACGGAGTTTTACATGAATTCTGTGTTAGGATTGAGCCCTCCAATACCACCTGATGAAGGAGCGACACTCCGAAAGCTAATGTGCTTCCAATTAAACCTGTTGGACTATAATCTGGTGTTGCATGGTTTTTAACTTTGAAATGTTAAAGGCTGATTCAATTTGGAGTCAATTTCTCCTCAAATACCACAAACAACCACAATGTCTGAATAGTCAGTTGAGGATGCTCTCTGCCAGTAAGTTTTATTTTAGGACAAGTTGCATTATTATTTAAGCGATTTATGTTGTAAATAAAGCATAACAGTGAGCAAACCACTGCATTACACTTTTTTACTTAATGTGTTTTTACATCGATTATGTGGACCTCTTGATTATCCAGAATATTTAACCAACTAGCACACTCCTGGTCCCATAAGTGCTGGTTAATAAATAGTTTCTCTCTGGAGAGATAAACTGCACAGGTCAGCTTTGTTTCTCTAACACTCTGTTTACATCCCTTCTATCCTTCCTGATCGAATTGTACAGTGCGAGTCCTCTAATTCCTTTTCCCTTGTATTTATCCAGTTTCCCTTCCCTCAACTCAACCATGCCCTTTGGTAGCATGTGCCAATTTGCACCACTCTCTGAATGAAGAAGCTTCTTGTCTTAGACTCCACCATCAACAAAGTTTCTACTTACCCTACACAAACCCTCAAATCTTCACATCCCAACGAATACAAGCCTCAATTCGAAATATTCTCCTCACAATCTAATCCATTAGACCTTGACAATATTATGAAGATTTTTTAAGGTTCCTTGACGAGGCTTGGACATTACTGACTGAGCCGGCATTTATTGTCCATCCCTAATTGTGCTGGAGAAGGTGGTGGTGAGTGACCTTCCTGAGTCCCTACACACCAACAGTGCAGTTAGGGAGGCAGCATCTTAATTTTGAACCAGCGACATTGAAGGAACAACCATCTATTTCCGAGTCAGGATGGTGAGTGGCTTGGAGGGGAACTTGCAAGTGATTGTGCGACCCCTACCCTTACCCTTCTAAATAGTTGAGATCATGGATTTGGAAGGCAAATTGCTGCAGTGCATCCCTTGGATGGTACACACTGCTGCCACCGTGCATCAGTTGAAGCATTTGCAAAATGAATCATTTGATTGTTTCAATCGTCAACCTATATGATTTAGAAGTGCTGTACAGAGAATTACCCGGAAATTCCTGAGGCCTTGCCTGTTTGTCTCTTTCTCTTTGTGACTCGAAGCATTCGTGGGAGACAGTGCTAGTCAGCGCTTTCGTAAATTGCTCAGTTGGTCTTTTTCTGCTCCCAGTCCAGAAGTGACAGTGTACACTGTTTGCTGTTGATCAGCACATTGGCTTTGGAAGGATAGAGGAAACAGCAGCCAGTAAACACTGTCACTCCTGGACCACAGCAGAATCAGATTCTTAAAGTGGGTACAGAAATAGGCCCAGTTGGCAATTTCCAAAAGTGCTAACCAGCACTGTCCCCAAATATGCTTTGAGTCACATAGAGAAGGTGACAAACAGGCATGGCCTTGGGAATTTACAGGAACACAGTGAGCTCTGGTTATTCTCTGGACAGCACTGACCTCTAACCTTTGCAAGATGGTGGTGGCAGAGTACCAGGGTCTCGTCCATTTCAACCATTTTTCTTTATTTTTCTTCTTTTATCGTTTTCGCTTCTTTTTTTAAAAAAACTTACCTTCTGGAGAGAGCTCAGAGTGGAGGCAGCAGCAGCGATGGAGCATGGCAGTGGCTAGGCCCCAGCCTGAGCCTGAGCACAATGGCAGTATAGCTCTGGCGGGTCTTTGCCCAGTGCAAGAAAGAGCGACCCCTGGTGTGCAAGCCCATAGCTTAAGAAAGAACTTTAACATTTAACTTTATTTCTTTATGTTTCTACTTTATACCAAGAAGAACTGTTGTGTTGACCTTTTAACTTATTTCTTTATTTTTCCATTTTTGTTCCTAAGATTTTGTACCTAAGTACCTTTGTACAAAAGATGGTGCTAGTAATGGTGACACTGTATACAGCACGGTGGCTAAGTGGTTAGCACTGCTGCCTCACAGCACCAGGGACCCGCGTTCAATTCCTGCCTCAAGCGACTGTGTGGAGTTAGCACATTCCCCCCGTGTCTGTATGGGTTTCCTCCGGGTGCTCCAGTTTCTTCCCACAGTCCAAAGATGTGCAGGGTTAGGTGAATTGGCCATGCTAAATTGTCCCATAGTGTAAGTTGTATTAGTCAGGGGTAAATATAAGGTAGGGGAATGGGTCTGGGTGGGTTACTCTTCAGAGCGTCAGTGTGGACTCGTTGGGCTGAAGGGCCTGTTTCCATATTGTAAGGATTCTAATTCTAATTCTAATTCTAATCTATACCGTGCTTGAGTACAAGTGACAATAAAACCTCAATCACAAAACAATGAATCAAACAATTCATTTCTCAATGCATCAACTGGCTGACTAGCTAGTTCCTATCTGACCCCGTGTTGATTGGGTTAGGTGCTGCACCATGCCGTTGTTCAAACCTCAAAAAATTGCGGAGAAAAATAAATACATAGCAAACGATTATGATTAAGTGCTTCCCTTTCAGGAATCCAGACATTTTTGAAGTGTACTTTCCTGGATTAACTATGCAGGTTCAAGCTGCACAATCCCTCTCACACGCATGAAAGCGAAGGAGCAATACTTTACAACAGGGCAAGCTTTTTTTTAAAAAATGCGATTGTAGATCGATGCGCACACACAATGTGACAACACATATTGCAGCATACTAAACAGGGAGCTGTCCAATCCAGTAGAATCACTTCACTGAAGGAGGCCATATATCCCACTGTACCAATGCTTACTTTTTACAAGAGCTTTCCAATTAATCCTGTTCCCCAGAGCTCCTGTTTTAAAGTACTTATTCAACTCCTTTTTGAAAGTTACAATGAACGTGCTTCCATAACCTTTCTTCAGGCAGCCAATTCCAGGCCACAACTACCCTGCTGCATAGAAAAAAACCTCAGATCATGTCTCTGGCTTTTTAAAAGCATTTATTTCACAGAATTCTCAAGCTGTGTCTGAACCAACTTCTGATATCGAGTTGGTCAAAGTAAAATTGAACCAGCACCAATCTTCTTTCCATTTACATTTATTATCAAAATGCAACATTATAAGTACATTTCTCCTAACATGTCTCTTTATGTATGTTCAAGTACCAACGCAATCAATACCCTCCACCTGCATATATTTAACCACAATTGACCTGCAATTAACAGTTCAGCAGTGCTTTAGTAAGTAATGTCCCTGACCCTGAGCAAAAAGCTCTGGTTTCAATTTCCATCCCAGGTTCATATCATGGTTAAACAAACTATAACTCTCTCCAACACACACCAACAGCAGGCATTAAAGAGGGGGTGGGGGGAAGAGATTCCTGGACAGTCACATGATGGGAAGACATTGGAGTCTTGACCATCATTATCCTTACCTCTAGATTACAGCAGTCACAGAGCCCTGAATTAACTGTAACACACTGCCTGGGTAGTTGAAACGGTGATTGAACCTGTTGAGTAGAATGAAAAGTAGACAAGCAGGAGGCTGGAGGACCACGGCGAGCCAGACAACATCAGGAGGTGGAGAAGTCGACATTTCAGGTAAAGCCCTTCTTCAGAATGAAGGCAGTCAACACAACACTGTCTGGACTACCTGCTGACAGCTCATGATGAGTTTACAACCCACTGAAGGGCCTCATCAAAACTGGTTACTTTGGCTTTATCACACTATGTGACTCTTCGTGTTGTATATTTCCAGAGTGTTCCCACTATCTCCAATTTGTCACATTGCTTCTCCAAATACAGCATTCAACCAGCAGAAGTGGGGAGAGACTAAATAGTCTGAAGCTATTTTCCCTGCAGTGTCAGAGGCGAAAGGGGGAACTTCTAGGTTTTGTAAAATCATGAGGGGCATGGACAGGGTAAACAGAAAGATCTTTTCCCTGAGATGGGAGTGTCCAAAACTAGAGGACAAATGTTTAAGGTAAGAGGGGAAAGATTTAAAGGGGATCTAAGGAGCAACGTTTTCACGCAGAGGGTGGTGCGTGTATGGGATGAACCGCCAGAGGAAATGGTGGAGGCTGGTACAATTACAACATTTAAAAGGCAGCTGGATGGGTATATGAATAGGAAGGATTGAGAAGAATATGGGCCAAGTGCTGGCAAATGGGACTAGATTAGGTTAGGATATCTGGTTGGCATGGACAAGTTGGACCAAAGGATCTGTTTCCGTGCTATACCATCTCTATGACTCCACTGCTTCCATCCTTTTATCGGGCCGCACTCTGACATGGAGTTAGATGACTCATAACCTCTGACCCAGAGCTCAGACTTTTTATCTTCTCCATCACAAAGACCACCTACCTCCACTGCTTCAGCTCATTGATAATGGAAATCGGTGTCCAAAACTTTTAGTATACAGCCTTCATTACTCCAAAACTCTCCAGGATAACCGGCACTTTCCACTCCATGTAGACTTCAGCCTAGCCAAAGCTCTGCTGCACCAAGTTGCAAAGATCTTCCTTTCCTTCACTTGCTGACCCTACAATGCTTTCTGGTTAAGGAATGCCTCAACTTTAATTTAAAAGTCTTGTCCTCGTCTTTCCCTGTGGTCTCACTCCTCCTGATCTCTTGTGCTCTCCTCCAGGGCAAAATCCCTCCAAAATATCTGCATACCCCTCAGGGTGGCCTCTCGCGTTCCTCTCTTCAGCACCATCATTGGTGGCCATACTTTCAGTTGCCTTGTTCCCCAAGTCTGGAATTTCCTCCTTAACCCTCCCTCCCCCAGTATGCTGCACCTATCTCAATTATGCAGATTAGCATCAAGGGGTGGAGGGAGAGGGGTGCGAGTTGGAACATAGTATAAGGCTTGACCAACACCTATCCAAAAAAGGAACATTGGAGGGGGCTATGTAGCAATGATCTACGCATCCACCTACCCTTTAGCCTGTTCCACCATTCATTGAGATTATATCCAATCTCTAACTGAGCTCCATTTGGATCACAGATCATAGAATCCCTACAGTGCGGAAACAGGCCATTTGACCCAACAAGTCCACACTGACCCTCTGAACAGTATCCCACCCAGACACATTCCTCTATTACTCTGTATTTACCCCTGCCTAATGCACTTAACCGACACATCCCTGAACACTATGGGCAATTTAGCATGGCCAACTCACCGAAATTGCACATCTCTTGATTCTGGGAGGAAACCGGAGCACCCAGAGGAAGCCCATGCAGACGGGGAGAATGCACAGACAGTCGCCTGAGGCTGGAATCAAACCCATGTCCTTGGCACTGAGGTAGCAGTGCTAACCACTGAGCCACCGTGCTTCACTATCACGGAATAAATCGAACAAATCAGTTAAATTGCCCTGGCTTGACAATGAGTCATACAAATCTTAGTTCTGACCCTGGTCAGAACTGGTAATGTAGAGTTGAGCAACAACTCACACCCATCACCACTTTGTGGCCGAACAGAGCGCCTGGCCTTGTAATAATTTATATTTACAACTGGGCAAGGCAACACTCATCACCCACAAACAAAACCAAGAAAAACATCCATGGCCCAAACATAAAACAAGCATCAGCCACACAAGAGGGCTACCACAGGCAAGACTAGAATCATAGAATCCCTTCAGTGTGGAAGCAGGACTGGGGAGAGTGAGCAAACTCCACCCAGACAGTCGCCTGAGGCTGGAATTGAATTCAGGTCTCTGGCGCTGTGAGCCACCGTATTGTCCTATGAATGGCAAGCAGATGCCTCTGAAAACTCAGAAATCTGTCACATATGTTCATATAATAAAGAATGAATTTTCACTTCTATAGAACCTTTCTCCACCTCAGGACCTCCCCACCACTTCACAGCTAACAAGTACTTGTGAAGTGTAGACACTAATTGTAGTACAAGAAACGGGGCTGGAAATGTGTTGCTGGAAAAGCGCAGCAGGTCAGGCAGCATCTAGGGAACAGGAGAATCGACGTTTCGGGCATTAGCCCTTCCTCAGGAAACAGGCTAATGCCCGAAACGTCGATTCTCCTGTTCCTAGATGCTGCCTGACCTGCTGCGCTTTTCCAGCAACACATTTCCATCTCTGATCTCCAGCATCTGCAGGCCTCACTTTCTCCTACAAGAAACGGGGCACCAGTTTTTGCACACAGCAAGCTCCCATGAAAAAAAATCAATTTGATAACGAGCAGGATAATCTGTTCCAGTGATGTTGATTCAGAAATAAGTATTTGCTGATAACACCAGGGTGTCAGTTTTCTCTACTATAAATACTTTCCAATTTGAAAGCGTTCAGAATTCAAGGGACTTCCTGAGATTATTAAAAAAGACTGCAATAAGGGTGGCATGGTGGCTCAGTGGTTAGCACTGCTGCCTCACAGCACCAGGGACCTGGGTTCAATTCCAGCCTCGGGCAACTGTCTGTATGGGGTTTGCACATTCTCCCAATGTCTGCACGTTCTCCCCTCAGTCTGCACGTCCTCCCACAATCCAAAAGATGTGCAGCTGAGGTGAACTGGTCATGCGAAATTGCCCATGAGGTGCATTAGTCAGGAGTAAATATAGGGTAGGGGAATGGGTCTGGGTGGGTTACTCTCCGGAGAGTTAGTGTGGATTTGTTGGGCCGAAAGGCCAGTTTCCATACTGTCGGGTATCTAATCTAAAATAAACTTGCATTTACATCGCAAAATATATCCGGAGTAGTGAAATGTGACTAGGTACTTCCAAGGAACACAAATCAGACAGAATTTGGAAATGTTTTTAGATTAGATTAGATTAGATTACTTACAGTGTGGAAACAGGCCCTTCAGCCCAACAAGTCCACACCGCCCCGCCGAAGCGCAACCCACCCATATCCCTATATTTACCCCTTACCTAACACTACGGGCAATTTAGCATGGCCAATTCACCTGTCCTGCACATCTTTGGACTGTGGGAGGAAACCGGAGCACCCGGAGGAAACCCACGCAGACACGGGGAGAATGTGCAAACTCCACACAGTCAGTCGCCTGAGGCGGGAATTGAACCCGGGTCTCTGGCGCTGTGAGGCAGCAGTGCTAACCACTGTGCCACCGTGCCGCCCACTCATTTAAGGAGATTTATGAAAGGTGACACAAGCTTAGTTAAAGAGGTAGATTTTAAGTGCTGTCTTACAGGAATGATTTGACAACCACCTGATGAAGGAGCGTTGCTCCGAAAGCTAGTGCTTCCAATTAAACCTGTTGGAATATAACCTGGTGTTGTGAGACTTTTAACGTCTTACAGGGAGAGGGAGAGAGAGAGAGAGAGAGAGAGATGTGCAGAGGTTTAAGGATAGAAATTTAACAAATACAGTGGGAGGGCCCATTTTAAACACCCGACCCTCTCTGTAATCACAGATGATGTGCAGAGGATCAAATTTAAAATGTTCACAATGCATAATTTGGTAACATGTTGCTGAATTGAATAAAAATTGTGGGTGTTAAGTATCAAAGTGCAATGAGACCTATTAATATTTAAATTTTATGTGATTTAATTCTATGGATTTTTGTGCCAGTTAGTGAGGAGCACAATCTGTGTCACAGCACAAGATTTCACAAAGCAGCTGGCAAAAATGAAAAACACATTAATGAAGAAACTCATCAATTTTCCATTGCATTGAAAAACATAGTTTATTACTTCCCTTCTGTCCTTTGACCCCACACCTGAATTTATTTTGTTTTCTCTTTGCTTTAAATGAAATCTTTAAAATTCCTGTTCTTGTTTCTGATTCCAACCATGTTGTTCCTCCTCCCTACTTCTATAATCACCTCCACCTCAAACTGGCACTTGTAGAGTGCCACTGGCATCAGTTCAAGGCCGTCTACTATTTACAATCTATATCAGTGACTTGGATGAAAGAATTCACTGTATTGTAATGAAACGTGTTGCAGAGTAAATTATGAGACCCTCTACCCCATGGCAGATCTGTCTAAAATAAGAGGGCATAAGTTTAAGATGAGGATACCTGAGAAAAAGATTTTTCATCTCGAGGGTGACAGAAATATGGAATGTGCTACCTGAGAGGGTGGTGGAGACAAGTACTCTCGCAAAATTTAAGAAGCACCTGGATGAGTACTTCAAGTGCTAGGGCATAGTAGGCAATAGTTGAAACTTTATTGCTGGAACAGCACAGCAGGTCAGGCAGCATCCAGGGAACAGGAGATTCGACGTTTCGGGCATAGGCCCTTCTTCAGGCCTATGCCCGAAACGTCGAATCTCCTGTTCCCTGGATGCTGCCTGACCTGCTGTGCTGTTCCAGCAATAAAGTTTCAACTTTGATCTCCAGCATCTGCAGACCTCACTTTCTCCTCCATAGTAGGCAATAGAGCAAGTAAATGGGATTAGTGCAGTTTGGTGTTTGTTGGTAAGCATAGACATGGTGGGCTCTATGTCTCTATTACATAGATTATAGGAAAGCAAGTTTTGAGGAGAACACTGAGGCTGCAAAGGAATCAGGATAGATTAACTGGGCAAATCAAAACAAAATGTAGATGGATATAAATATGAAAAATATGATGCTGTCCATCTTTTGCAGGAAGAACACAAAAGTATGTTATTTAGATGCTGGGGCGGCACGGTGGCTCAGTGGTTAGCACTGCTGCCTCACAGCATCAGGGTCCCAGGTTCGATTCCAGCCTCGGGCAACTGTCTGTGTGGAGTTTGCACATTCCCCCAGTGTCTGCGTGGGTTATCTCCTGGTGCTCCGGTTTCCTTCCACAATCCAAAGATGTGCAGGTTTGGTGAATTGGCTATTCTAAATTGCCCGTAGTGTTAGGTGCATTAGTCAGAGGGAAATGGGTCTGGGTGGGTTACTCTTCAGAGGGTCGGTGTGGACTTGTTGGGCCAAAGGGCCTGTTTCCACTCTGTAGGGTATCTAGTCTAATCTAAAAAAGACTGCAGAATGTTGCAGTACAAAGGGATTTGTGTCTTTGTACATGAATCACAAAAAAAATGCAAATACAGAAAGTAATTAGGAAGGCAAATGGAATAGTGCCTTTATTGTAAAGTTAAAAATCACACAACACCAGGTTACAGCCCAAAAGGTTTATTTGGAGGCAATAGCTTTTGGAGCGCTGCTCCTTCATCAGGTGGTTGTGGAGTAGGACCATAAGACACAGAATTTATAGCAAAAGATTACAGTGTCATGAAACTGAAATGATATACTGAACAAACCTAGAATGGGTTGCAGGTTTCGGTTCATTAATGCGTAAATCCCAAAACTTTGTAATGCACCTTTAATGCATTGTCTGAGCTGAGGTGTCACTTTTTTAAAATATAAAACCTTAAAGTATCTTGAGAATGTGACTGAAAAAAGGTTCTCGGATGTACATATTAATGAACCGAAACCTACAACCCATTCTAAAAGATGAAAGACTTAACAGCAATCCAGGTTTTACAATATATTGTTTCAGTTGCATCACACTAAAATCTTTTGCTATAAATTCTGTGTCTTACGGTCCTACTCCTCAGCTACCTGATGAAGGAGCAGCGCTCCGAAAGCTAGTGCTTCCAAATAAACCTGTTGAACTATAACCTAGTGTTGTGTGATTTTTTTTTACTTTGTCCACCCCAATCCAACACCGGCTCCTCCACATCATGGCTTTATTGTAAAGGTGATGGAGTACGAAAAGTAGGAAAGTCTTGCTATAACTAGAAAACATATCAGTGAGATAAGTGTACCATGTACAGCAGGGTTGTCCATCACTTTCACATGGGGCTGGGGGCAAGGGGCACATTTCAACAGTCAGAGAGAGAAAAGGATTAGGCCCAAGTCCAAATCAGCAGCAATAATGAGTTTTGCTTTAAGCAGGGTATTTTACCTGACATAAGGCCTACATTGTACACTGAAACATAAAAAACAAAGCACAGATGTCATGTTATTAATGAATCCAACAGATTATTACAATTAGTTATTATGTGCAAACACTACATTCACAGGCATGTCAGTGTCTGTTTAACAGGTTATAACAAAGCAGCATACTTTCAATAGCATATCATTATTCAAGTAAGCCCCAGGTAGGATGGAGTGAGAGATTTTTATATCCTCAGGTCAAAAGTCACATGACCATAATGATGACATGTGCATGTTGCTAAAGGTAAGCTGACATATTGAATATGAGATAGATTAAAACTAAGAGTTCACATGGTTCACATCTGATGAGGCATATTCTGAACTGGCCTCACAAGAATTCACATGAAAGTGGGGTACATTTTGTCTGAACTTTCCTCATCACTCAACCTGTATTGTTGATATTTTTGAGGCCAGTGGAGAAAGACAACGTTGGCTGTATGTCTCACACATTTACCTAGCAGACCATTCACTCAGACTATTGCAACACTCATGGGGTCTTCAATATATGGGTAGACTGGGAAAATCAGGATGGCGGCAGATTCCAAGTAAAGGAACTCATGCACTGCCTACAATTGTTTTTGGAACAGCTTGTGGTACAGCCCTCTAGGGAACAAGCAATTCTGGATTTGGTGATGTGTATTGAGGCAGACTAGATCAGGAAGCTTAAGGTAAAGGAACTCCTAGGGGGAGTGACCACAAGAGGATAAATGTCATCGTTGCAGTCTGAGTGGGAGAAGCTGGAATCAGATGCAACGGTATTACGATTGAGTAAAGGTAACTATAAAGACATGAGTAAGGAGCTGGCCAGAGTTGATTGGAAGGGCAGCCTCACAGGGAAGACAGTAGACCAGCGCTGATAGGGGGTAATTCAGGAGACATAGTAGAAGTTCATTCCAAGGAAAAACACACACACTGACGGGAGGAAGAGGCAACCGAGGTTGACAGGGAAGTCAGGGACAGCATAGAAGCAAAAGAGAAAGCATACAACGTAGTGAAGATTTGTGGAAAACCGAGAATTGGAAAGACTTTAAAAACCAACAGAGGAAGACTAAAAAGCAATAAAAGGAGGGAGAAGATGAAATATGAGGGTAAGCTAGCGAGTAACATAAAAGAAAATTGCAAGAGCTTTTTTTTAAGTTTCATAAAAGGAAAAAAAGTGGCAATATTGGACATTGGAAAAGTAGTAATGGAGAACAAATAAACGGCAGAGGAACTGAATAGATATTCTGGATTAGTCTTCACACTGGAAGACACCAGTAGCATTACAGAACTTCAAGAGAGTCAGGGAGCAGAGGTGAGTGGAGTGGCCATCATTAAGGAGAATATGCTGGGGAAGCTGAAAGGCCTGAAGGCGAATAGATCACCTGGACTAGATGAACTGACAAAAGATGGAAAATTATAGGCCAATTAGCCTAACCTAGGTTGCTGGTAAAATGCTAGAATCCATCATTAAGGATGAGGTTTCTAAGTTCTTGGAAGAGCAGGGTCGGATTAGAACAAGTCAACATGGATTTAGGGGAGGTTGTGCCTGACAAATCTGTTGGAGTTCTTTGAAGAGGTGACAAGTAGGTTAGACCGGGGAAACCTAGTGGATGTGGTCTACCTGGACTTGCAAAAGGCCTTTAATAAGGTGCCGCACGGGAGGCTGCTGAGCAAGGTGAGGGCCCATGGTGTTCGAGGTGAGCTACTGGTGTGGATTGAGGATTGGCTGTCTGACAGGAGGCAGAGATTTGGGATAAAAGGTTCTTTTTCGGAATGGCAGCCGGTGACAAGCGGTGTCCCGCAGGGTTCAGTGGTGGGGCCGCAGCTGTTCACATTATATATTAATGATCTGGATGAAGGGACTGGGGGCATTCTAGCGAAGTTTGCCTATGATACAAAGTTAGGTGGACAGGCAGGTAGTACTGAGGAAGTGGGGAGGCTGCAGAAGGATCTAGACAGTTTGGAGGAGTGGTCCAGGAAATGGTTGATGGAATTCAACGTGAGCAAATGCGAGGTCTTGCACTTTGGGAAAAAGAATAGAAGCATGGATTACTTTCTAAATGGTGAGAAAATTTGTAAAGCCGAAGTATGTGCTGCTGAGACTTTATAAAGCTCTGGTTAGGTCCCATTTGGAGTACTGTGTCCAGTTTTGGTCCCCACTGGCTGAGGATCCTGGGATTGTATTCATTGGAGTTTAGAAGATTAAGGGGAGATCTATTAGAAACTTACAAGATAATACATGGCTTGGAGAGGGTGGACGCTAGTAAATTGTTTCCATTCGGCGAGGAGACTAGGACCCGTGGGCACAGCCTTAGGATTAGAGGGGGTCAATTCAGAACAGAAATGCGGAGTGCAGTGGAGGCTGGGACGCTAAATGTCTTCAAGGCAGAAATTGATAAATTCTTGATGTCACAAGGAATTAAGGGCTACGGGGAGAATGCGGGTAAGTGGAGTTGAAATGCCCATCAGCCATGATTGAATGGCGGAGTGGACTCGATGGGCCGAATGGCCTTACTTCCGCTCCTATGTCTTATGGTCTTATGATCTTATGATCTTAACTACACCCCAGAGTTCTGAAGGAGATGACGGAAATTGTGGAGGCATTAGATGGTGGATCCTTCAGGGAGGATCCCAGAGGATTGGAAAATGGCTCTGTTTAAGAAAGGGAGGGATACAGAAGGTGGGAAATTATAGGCAGGTTAGTCTGACCTTGGTCATTGATAAGATTTAAGAGTCCATTATTAGGAATGAGATTATGGATTACTTGGGAGTGCATGGTAAAATAGGGCTGAGACAGCATGACTTTATTAAGGGGAGGTCATGCCTAACAAATCTGTTGGAATTATTTGAGGCGGTAACAAGAAAGTTAGACAAAGGAGAGTTAGTGCACATGATCTATTTGAATTTCCAGAAGGCCTTTGACAAGGTGCCAAACAGGACACTGCTAAATAAAATAAGAGCCCATGGTGTTAGGGGCAAGGTACCGGCATGGATAGAGACTGGCTGACTGGCAAATGGCACAAAGTAGTGACAAAGGAGTCTTTTTCAGGGTAGCAACCAGTAACTAAAGGAGTTTCACAGGGATCAGTGTTGGGACAACTATTCACGTTATATATTAACAATCTGGATGAAGGAACTGAGGTATTGTTGCTACGTTTGTAGATAACACCAAGACAGATGGAGAAGCAGAGTGTGTTCAGGAAGGGAGAGGCTGCAGAAGGACTTGGACAGGCTAAGAGAGTGGGCAAAGAAATGGCAGACAGAATACAATGCTGGAAAGGGTGAGGTCATGCACTTTATTGGGAACAATAGAGGCATAGAATTATTTTCCTAAAGGGGAAAGGCTTCAGAAGTCTGAAGCACAAAGGAACTTTGGAGTCCTAGTTCAGGATTCTCTTAAGGTTAACATGCAAATTCAGTGCCCATAAGGAAGGAAAATGCAATGTTAGCATTCATAAAGGAGATCAAGAGATTACAAGAATGATCTTGGGAATAAAGGGCATTTCACATTAGGAGTGGTTGAGAATTCTGAGTCTGTATTCAATGGAGTTTAGAAGGAAGAGTGGAGATCTAATTGAAACTTATAGAATGTTCAGAGGCTTGGAGACAGTAGATGTGGAGAAGATGTTTCCAACAGTAAGGAAGATTAGGACTTGAGAATACAGCCTCAGAGTGAGGAGATGACCTCTGAGATAAGGAGGAATTTCATCAGCCTGAGGATGGTTAATCTGTGGAACTCATTTTCACAGAAGCCTGTGGAGGTCAAGTCAAGGAGTGTATTTAAGACAGAGATAGGTTCTTGATTAGTTACGGTGGAGGGGGAACAAAAAAGATGGGGTTGAGAAATGTATTCAGCCATGGTCGAATGGTGGAACAGACTGGATGGGCCAAATGGCCGAACTCTGGTCCTATACCTTTTGGTCTAGTCTCTCACCCAGCCACTCATTCACTTACTTGTTCACCCTGTGGGTTACTGGGTAAGAGCACCAACAGTGTGGAAAACCAGCCCAATGTGAGACCTTGCAGTATTTTAACTGACTTCACTGTGGCACGACATGTGTCTGAAATAACTCCTACCATTGGTAAAGTTCCCTGGTGCAGGCTTGCAAAATTCACCCCATTACTCACTGCCTGGAAAACTGTCAAACAAACATCTTTTGCAAATGATGTTTTGCTGATACACAGGCTCAACTCATTTGACACTTCCTAGAACAAGGAATATGCTTTAAAGATAAAGTGTCCCTCTTTTGAAACAGAGACGAGGAGGAATTTCTTCTATCAGAGAGTCATTATTGTTTAGAATTCTCTTCCGCAGTGAGCAGCGGAGATTGAGTCATTGAATATATTTCAGAGTTAAACAGAGTTTTGATTGACGAGGTTTATGACCTGATTGAACAATGGAATGGCCTACTTCCACTCCCATTTCTTGTGCTTTTACGTCTCTATTTCTTCCTGTCTGTCTGTCTATGCCCCTCCGTTTTATACATCTCAATCACGTGCCCCCCCATTGTCTCTGCTGAAATGAAAATAACCCCAATCGATCCAATCTCTATTCATAACAAATTGACCAGCCCAATATTCCGGTAAATCTCCTCTGCACCCTCTCCATTGTAATCATCCCTCCTATAATGTGGATTCCAGAACTGCACATAATACTCTAATTCTGGCTTAACCAATGTTTTATACAGTTCCAGTATAAACCCCTTGTTCTAAAACTCTACACTTCAGCTAATAAAGACAACTATCCAGTATGCCTTCTTCACCACTTCATCTACCAGTCTTGCTACGTGAAGGGACGAGAGGATATGCACACCAAAGTCCCTTGATCCTCGCTGCTTCCCAGGTCCTTCCATTCATCGTGTATTCCCTTATCTTGTTTCGTCCTGGTCAAGCACATCACCTCACACTCATCCAGAATGAATTCCATTTGCCTCTGATTAGCCCATCTGACCAGCCCCTGGGACATAGATTTAAGATAAAGGGCAGAAGGCTCAGAGGAGATGTGAGGCAAGATTTTTTGACCTAGAGGGCGGTGGGAATCTGGAAGTCATTGTCTGTAAGACTGTTAGAGACAGAAACACCCTAACATTTAAGGAGTATCTAGATGTACACTTGGGATACCAAGGTTTAGAAGGCTATGGCCTAAGTTCTGGAAAAATGGGATTAGAATAGTCAGAGCATGGTTTTGATCAGTGCAGACTTGAAGGACCAAAGAGCCTTTTTCTGTGCTGTAGACCTCTCTAACTCTACAATACCAATGCTATTCTAATTCTCTTCAGCATTCCAGATTTCAATGGCTTCACTGTCAATGGCTGTGCCTTTAGCTAGCTGGGCCTTAACCTTTGGAATTCCCTCCCTAAATCTCTCCACCTCTCTGCCCTTCAAAACATTCCTCAAAACCCAGTTTCTGCCAGGTTTTTAGTCACTTGTCTTTTGAAGCGAATCTGTCAGATTCTGATTGGCAATTGTTCCTCTGCTTTGGGACATTATACTGCGCCGAAGGTGCTATATAAATTCGTGGTGATTGCTGTTGATCATGCACACTCCTGCTGGAATGTGGGTTACTGGATACCAGTGACTAACTTTTCAAACAGGTGGATGTGTATTCACATCGAGAGGCTGGGGAAAGAGGGGGAATTGAATATTGAGGGGGGAGGTGGACCCTCAACACCAGACACATAACCAGTAGGTGAGAGCTAACCCGGAGGAGGAAGTGCAGTTCAGATCACAATTTGATCAGTAACGTTCTTATCAAATGGCAGAGCAAGCTTGAGAGGCTGACTGGCATAACCTTGCCCCGACATCTTTTATCCCTATGTTCTATAATGCTATTAATGCAGTAAGGAAATCACATGGCGCTAAATAAAAGCAAGTTTTTGTAGCCATTATTAGAAGGATAATATCGGTATTAATTGCTGTTTGGTAGTACAGAACTTCAATATTGCTGAAAGAAGACACATTCCATCTAGTTTTTAATCCAGCCTAGGACAATTCTCAAGATATTCAAATGTTAAGGGAAATCAACCTTTTCACCCTGTTATGGGAAGAGGGCTGACTGCTTGGCAACTTGACTCTGATTGGTGGATCAAATGCACCGGCTAGATGATGATTAGTTATTAACTGCCAGGTTCTGTTTAAATTTAGATTTAGATCCCCTACAGTGTGGAAACAGACCATTTGGCCCAACATTTGGTAAATGTAGGGGAATCGGTCTGGGTGAGTTACTCTTCGGGGGATCATTCTGGACGTGTTGGGCTGAAGGGCGTGTTTCCATACTGTAGGGAATCTATTCTAATTCTAATCTAATCAAGTCCACACCGACCCTCCAAAGAGTAACCCACCCAGACCCATTCCCCTACCCTATACTTACCCCAGACTAATATACCTAACACTATGGGCAATTTAGCATGACCAATTCACCTGACCTGCACATCTTTAGACTGTGGGAGGAAACCAGAGCACCTGGAGGAAACCCAACGCAGACACAGGGAAAACATGCAAACTCCATAAAGACAGTTGCCCGAGGCTGGAATCGAACCCGGGTCCCTGGCGCTGTAAGGCAGCAGTGCTGACCGCTGAGTCGCCCCTTTATCTAAATTTAGACCATGCAGGTTAATTCTGATTGGGCAAGATGTTAATTGCCATGGCAATTAGACCACAGACTGGCTGTCACTTGCTTTGTTGAGGTGAAACAGCTGCAGTGTCCACTCATATTCTCTCTATCTGCAAAGGATAGGGAATCCTGTGTTAATGTGATGGCCATGGGTTTGTATGAATGGGTGGAACGTGTGTACAGGCTGTACCTGTTCCAGTTTGACAGAACTGGTGACAGCCATTCGCTCTTTCAATCATCAGAGCAATGTTTGGCCTGGTCCTTTGGAAGGATTAATGTTATAAAGTTGGAAATTTCATCAAGCTCCACCCACAGTGATTTCATTAGGATATGGACAGGTAACAGCAGAAAATCTTAGCATTTAGATATAGTGAATATCTATTTCCATAGATCGCCTGATTATCTCAGTTTGTGTCACTAACGTAACTTATAAGTGATTGCGATTGAGCAGTAAATGACACCTAGTTTAAGGTAAGAAGCTCTTCTCATTAATGCCTATTAATGGTTTTCCTTTACCACTATAAACCAAATAGGTCCTGAGCTCCAGTCAAAGGGAATGGTGGCAGTCAATAATACCCACACAGGCTGGTGGTATTCTAGCACATATAACAGCAGGTATCTACCAAGACAAGGCAACCAATCACCTAATGGTAATATCAATGGCAAATGGTGACATTTGAATTCAATAAACTCTGATCATATAACTATTGCCAAAGATCGGAAACACATATTTGGTTCACTAATGTCCTTTGGAAAACAAAGTCTGCCATCCTTTCCTGGATTAGCCTAGGGCCTGGGACTGGCGTGGGTCGAAACAGTGAGGGTGGCAGGGAAAGACGGAAGACGGGTAGTGGAAGGAGAGCGGAGGAGGAGAGAGAGAGGGAAAAGAGGTGAAACAGAGGTGGGGAAGAAACAGCAAGAGAAATGGGGGTAAAAGAGAGATGGGGGAAGAACAGGGAGAGAGAGAGAGTGTGACAAAGAAAGGAGATAAAAACAAGGGAGGACAAAGTCAGTAAAAGAACTCAGTTTGCACAAAATAGTTTTACTATATAGATTTCACAGCCTGAGACTTTTGAAAAAAACAATAACACTAGTAGCTTAAATTTTTCAATGAATAGTTTGCAATTGCATTGAATTGATACAAATGCGACCTTTTAGACTTGTAGTTGAGCAGAATCGCAGTACTGAACACCCGCTCCTGCTTTCTATGCTTTCTATTTAGTTTTAATGCTAACCTCTCCAAAAATTACCAGGTTGGGAGGGGTTAGCCTGAAGCTGACTGCTGCAGATGGTCTGAATACAAAACCATGGGCATCTATTTTCCAACATGCTGGACTGTAGCAGTTAACAAAGGAACTGAAGTGGGGCTCACAGTAGTGTCCCTCCCTCTGGGCCAGGAAGCCTGGATTCACATTCCACCTGCTCCAGAAATGTGTAATAATATCTCTGAACAGGTTGATTAGAAATTTTTTTTGAAAAAAGCAAGGAACTGAACAAAAGCCAACAGGACGACTCCAAGATAAAAGATTGAAAATTAAATTAAAACCTAAACACGTCAAGCAGTTAAACATAATTGCAGCTGTAACAGTGCAGTCTGCTTTCTCAAATATATATTTTAACAGCACAGCATTCAGTGCAAAAGGCACATAGAACAAAAATAGAAATTGTATTTAAAGCATTTGAAATGGAACTAATTTCAATGTTGATTTAGACAGAGCCTAGAATCTAACAAGTACTGTTGATTTTTTTTCCCTCCACAAGGATAATTTAAACTCCATTTAATTATTATTACAGGTATCAACTGCTTTTGCAGTGGAATAACTCATTAACTTTTATCTCTGAATCAGTGCCCAGTATATTTGCCTCTGAATCAGTCTCAGTCCCACTTGAGAGTCATGAGCACAAAATCTTGATGGACACTCCTGGTATGGTGCTGAGGAACGCTGCAATGTCGAAGGTGTCAGCTTTTCAAAGAGACCTTAGACCAAGACCCCGTCTGTCCTTTCTGATAGATGTAACCAATTCCAGGGTACTGTTAACAAGCAGTAAGGGAGACATTCCTGGAGCCCTGGACAAAGTTTATCCCTCCAGCAACGTGCACGAAAGAGGTTGTCTGGTCATCATCATGTTGCTATTTGTGAAATCTTGCTGTGTAAAATGACTGCCGTACTTCCTACATTACAACAGTAAACTAAAGTTCAGAAGTATTTTATTGGATAGGCAAGAGGTTTGGGATATCCCGAGGTCACGATGGGCATTGTATAATTAGCCTTCTGAACCGACAATTACTTGAAGTGCAAATACGTATTCTAAGCTTCCTTACTCACTCTACAGTCACTTGGGATTGAAGAAAACTACAACCACACTAACCAGAAAAACAGACAACAGGGATTTTTTTTTTAAAAATCTAATAATCGCTGCAATTCTTGCGTTCCCTTCCCTCGGGCTATATGTTTATGATCGAGTTCTGCAGTGTGTGCACTGGGAGTGCAAATTCCATATGTCAACAATATACACAGCAGCTGTGCTCTAATTACTGAATACTAGCATGGCAACAACCCACATTCATGAGGTGCCTTTAATATATTAATCATCCAAAGGTGCTTCACAGGCCTTTGTCAGACAAATATAAGACAGTGAGCTGTGGGAGGAGATATTAGGACCTCAGCAATGACAAATGCTTCAAGCAGCATTTTAAAGAAGTGAGAGAAAGACAGGAGAGGAGCAGGGAGGGCATTCTAGAATTTAGTGTATGGATTAAAACACAGTCATGTGCAAATATCTTTCCTGAAGTACCACTGTCATGCGACCTCTGCCATACGTTGGCTCAGTGGTGAGCATTGCTGTCACCCAGCGCCAAGAACCCGGGTTCGATTTCAGCCTTGGGTGACAACTGTCTGTGCGGAGTTCGCACATTCTCCCCGTGTCTGTGTGGGTTTCCTCTGGGTGCTCTGGTTTTCTCCCACAGCCCAAAGAAGTGCAGGTTAGGTGGACTGGCCATGCCAATTTGCACATAGTGTTCAGAGATGTGCAGGCTAGGTCGGTTAGCCATTGGAAATGCAGGGTTACATGGATAGGGTGGATGTGGCTGGGTTGCCCTTTGGAAGGTCAGTGTGAATTTGATGGAACAAATGGCCTACTTGCACACTGTACAGATTCTGTTCTATGTAAGGCAGTCACTTCTATGTAGGTAGCCATCATAATACAGATTCTGTTCTATGTAAGGTAGTCACTTCCACATAGGTAGTCATCACTTCTGTCCTGTGTGCTTATAAAATGGTCTGAAAGTGAAGCTGCCATTGAGAGTTAAAGCGTTGTATAGAAGCATATCTACTAAAAGAGGAACACAAATTTTCAGAACTGCTGAAAGATGCTAAGAGCCAAGGGGAACTACAGAAATTGAACACAGAAGCAGGCCAGAGCCAAAAGCACAGACTAAGTCAACGGCTATAAATGTTCCTATCCCAGCACCACTCATACGGTCATTGAGATGTACCACATGGAAACAGACCCTTCAGTTCAACTTATCCATGTCAACCAGATGTCCTAAATTAATCTAGTCCCATTTGCTTGCACTTGGCCCATATCCCTCCAAAACTTTCCTATTCATATACCCATTCAGATGCCTTTTCAATGCTCCATCCTCCATCACTTCCTCTGGCAGCACTTTCAATACAGGCTCCACCCTCTGCGTGAAAAAGTTGTCCCTTACGTCTCTTTTCTATCTTTTCCCTCTCAGCCTAAACTATTCCCTCTAGGCCACGGACTCCCTCACCCCGGGAAAAAGACCTTGTCTGTTTACCCTATCCATGGCCCCTCAAGATTTTATAAACTATAAGGTCACCCCTCAGCCTCTAACGCTCCAGGGAAAATAGCCCCAGTCCATTCAGTTTCTCCCTGAAGCTCAAATCCTCCAACCCTGGCAACATCTCTGTAAATCTTTTCTGAACCCTTTCAAGTTTGTCAACATCCTTCCAAAAGGAGGGAGACCAGAATTGCACACAATATTCCAAAAGTGGCCTAACCAACGTCCTGTACAGCTGCAACATGACCTCCCAACTCCTATACTCAATGCTCTTATCAGTAAAGGAAAGCATACCAAATGCTTTCTTCACTATCCTATCTACCTATGACTCTACTTTCAAGGAACTACCAACCAGCAGGACAAGGTCTCTTTGTTCAGCAACACTCCCAGGACCTTACCATTAAGTGTATAAGTCCTGTCCTGATTTACCTTTCCAAAATGCAGCACCTCACAATTACCTAAAGGGTATACGTTTAAGGTGAGAGGGGAAAGATATAAAAGGAACCTAAGGGGTAATATTTTCACGCAGACGGTCGTGCATGTATGGAATGAGCTGCCAGGGGAAGTGGTGGAAGCTAGTACAACTACATTTGTCACTCCTCAACCCATTTGCCCATCTATCAAGAGCCCATTGTACTCTGAGGTAAACTTCTTTGCTGTCTACTACACCTCCAATTTTGGTGTCACCTGCAAACTTATTAACTATACCTCCTATGTTCACATCCAAATCATTATGTAAATGACGAAAAACAGTGGACCGACCGGAAGAAAAGCTGAAAACCTGCACGCATAGCATGTATGTAAAGAGACTAACAAATGAGGGAACTACTAGAGGAACAAACAGTTGTTAATGTATGAGACCTGTTGTTTGTACAAGTAG
>NC_057711.1:116081710-116084895 GCF_004010195.1 Chiloscyllium plagiosum | reverse complement strand
GTGGAGGTGCAGGTGAATTTCTGATGGATATTGAAGAATCCCTTGGGGCCTTGGAGGGAAGTGAGGGGGGAGGTGGGGGCGCAAGTTTTGCATTTTTTGCGGTTGCAGGGGAAGGTACCGGGAGTGGAGGTTGGGTTAGTGGGGGGTGTGGATCTGACAAGGGAGTCACGGAGGGAGAGGTCTTTCCGGAACGCTGATAGGGGTGGGGAGGGAAATATATCCTTGGTGGTAGGGTCCGTCTGGAGGTGGCAGAAATGACGAAGGACCTGGGCAACTCATTTGTATTTCTTTGTGTGGATGGTCAGATTGAAATGTAATAATTGACAAAAATTCTTCCAAGCTTATCAGTCACACAACGTCTGCCAGGAGGAACCAATTCACTGCATGCAGGCATCTTACGGCCAGTTCAATAAAGACGTGATGCTCTGAGCTTGTAATACGTAATGCCCAGGCAACCAGACACAGCCACCGACACTGGAAGAATTAAAGTCATACAGATGCAAGGGGCCAGAATTGGAATATACGGATCACAGAGAATTGCAGTTCTGGAGGAGGTTACAGAGGGAATTACACCACAATTCTTTGGAATAACTTGAAAACAAGAACAAGAATTTTAAAAATCAAGGCACTGCCATACCTGGAACCATACCTGGAGATCGGCAAATTTACTTTGCATATTATATATGCTGGCAAGGTTCACTTTAGAAAACAGACAATTAGAAAAACAGAATGAAACCTGGAGGGTTCATAGTTTAAAGATTCTGGGGAAGATCGAACTGAAGAACCTGCACCTTACGTCTCTATCAACATCAATGGTGGAGTAAGAAGCAGCATGTGCTCAGCTTAGTGATTATCAAGCAACAGCACTGCAGTGTTACTACTTCACGATAAACACAACTCTTTACTTGTGAAAACAATTCCAGGATACTTTTCCATCAATTTTACAAAAGGACTGCTACAATTCTTTGGGCCTTCAATCCCAACTCATCAGAATCTTTCCCACTATCCCCTTTCCATTTCCAGAATCCTATTTTCTACCTCAGACTAAGCACAATTTCACAAGCCAGCTATTTTCCAGTTTGTTACACAGGCTTATACAATTGCAACTAGGATAAAGCCATAACGACAACATGAATTCATATAATGCATCTGATGTAGTGAAATTCTCCAGAATCCTTCATTGCAGCAATAATCAAACAACAATTAACAAACACACATGCATAGATATTAGGTCAGTTAATCTACTGCCTGAATAAAAGAGGTAGGTTATAATTAGTATATTGAAGGAAAAAATGTGAGGTAGAGAGGCAGAGGGGTTTCGGGCAGGTATTCCAGAGTTTAGAACATAACCCAGCTTTAGTGAAATGATTAAAATAAAGAATATTTAAGACATTAGATATGAGAAAATTTAAATTCAATTAATAAGTTTGGAGTGTAAAGCTCTTCTCAGGGATGGTTACTATGACAACAACCATTGATTGTTGTAAACAACTTTCTGGATCATTCATGTTCTTTACAGAGGGAAATCTGCTGCCTTTTCCCATTCTGACCTATATGTGACTCCGGATCTAAATCAATTTGGTTGAATTTTAAAATGGCTTCTGAGCTAATAGAGAAGGGGCCAAGAGTCGATCACATCATTGGAGGTCCAGAATCACATGTAAGTCAGACTATGTAAAGATAGCAGGTTTCCTTCCACTAGGACACTAATGGACTGCAGGGGTTTTTTATCGACCATCGTCTATGGTTACATGTTTGCCATTAGACCTGTCTGTGTTTGAAGGTGTGTGCATTTGGGTTTAAAGGGATATAGTCTAAGTTGATGTAGCAGCAATTATCTGTAAAAATAATAGGGTGGTTATGGTAGGGGATTTTAACTTTCCAAACATAGGCTGGGACTGACATAGTGTTAAGATTTTAGATGGAGAAGAATTTATTAAGTGTGTCCAAGAAAGTTTTCTGATTCAGTATGTGGATGTACCTACAACAGAAGCTTCAAAACCTAACCTACCCTTGGGAAATAAGGCAGGGCAGGTGACTGAGGCATCAGTGGGGGAGCACTTTGGGGCCAGCGAAAATAATCCTATTAGTTTTAAAATAGTGATGGAAAAGGATAAACCAGATCTAAAAGTTGAAGCTCTCAATTGGAGGAAGGGCCAATTTTGACAGCATTAGGCAAGAACTTTCAAAAGTTGACTGGGGGCGGATGTTCACAGGCAAAACGGGAAGCTTTCAGAAATTAGGTAACGAGACTTCAGAGACAGTATATTCCTGTTAGGATGAAAGGCAAGGCTGGTAGATGTAGGCAATGCTGGATGACTAGAGAAATTGAGGTTTTGTTTCAGAAAAAGGAGGAAGCTTTTGTCAGCTATAGACATCAGATATCGAGTGAATCCTTAGAGTATAAAGGCAGTAAGAACATACTGAAGAGGGAAATTAGGAAGGCAAAAAGGGGACACAAGATAGCTTTGGCAAATAGAATTAAGGAGACTCCAAAGGGACTTTATGAATATATTAAGGACAAAAGGGTAACTAAGGAGAGAAGAGACCCCATCAAAGATCAGCAAGGCGGCCTTTGTGTGTAGCCGTAGGAGATGGAGGAGATACTAAACGAGTATTTTGCATCAGTATTTACTGTGGAAAAGGTCACAGAAGATGTAGAATGTAGGGAAATAGATGATGACATCTTGAAAAATGTCCATATTGCAGACGTAGTGGTGCTGGTTGTCTTAAAACGCATAAGAATGGATAAATAACCAGGACCTGATCAGGTGTACCCTGGAACTTTGTGGGAAGCAAGGGGAGTGATTGCTGAGCCTCTTGCTGAGATATTTGTATCATCGATAGTTACAGGTGAGGTGCCGGAAGCCTGGAGGTTGACTAACATGGTGCCGCTATTTAAAAAAGGTGGTAAGGACAAGCCAAGGAACCATAGAACATAGAACATAGAACATTACAGTGCAGTACAGGCCCTTCGGCCCTCGATGTTGCGCCCCCCTGTCATTCTAATCTGAAGCCCATCCGACCTACACTATTCCATGTACATCCATTTGCCTGTCCAATGACGACATAAATACACTTAAACTTGGCAAATCTACTACCATTGCAGGCAAAGCATACACTTAAACTTGGCAAATCTACTACCATTGCAGGCAAAGCATTTCATATCCTTACTACTCTCCGAG
>NC_057711.1:116080053-116081671 GCF_004010195.1 Chiloscyllium plagiosum | reverse complement strand
CTGCAGCATAACCTCCTGGTTCTGGAACTCAATCCCTCTATTAATAAAGGCCAAAACACTGTATGCCTATTTAACAACTCTGTCAATCTGTGTGGCAACTTTCAGGGATCTGTGTACGTGGACACTGAGATCTCTCTGCTCATCTGCACGCCTAAGAATCCTACCATTAGCCCAGTACTTTGCATTCCGATTACTCCGGCCAAAGTGTATCACCTCACACTTGTCCACATTAAACTCCATTTGCCACCTCTCAGCCCAGCACTGCATCCTATCTATGTCTCTCTGCAACCTACTACATCCTTCGTCACTATCCACAACTCCACTGACCTTAGTGTCGTCCGCAAATTTACTAACCCACCCTTCTAAGCCCTCATCCAGGTCATTTATAAAAATGACGAACAGCAGTGGACCCAACACCAACCCTTGCGGTACGCTGCCATTAACTGGACACCAAGATGAACATGTTCCATTACCTACAACCCTCTGTTTTCTTTCAGCAAGCCAATTACTGATCCAAACTGTTATGTCTCCCACAATCCCATTCCTCCGCATTTTGTATAATAGCCGACTGTGGGGAACCTTATCGAACGCCTTGCTGAAATCCATGTACACCACATCAACCGGTTTACTCTCATCTACCTGTTTGGTCACTTTGTCAAAAAACTCAATGAGATTCGTTAGGCTCGACCTACCCTTCACAAAACCGTGCTGACTGTCCCTAATCAGATTATTCTTTTCTAGATGGTTATAAATCCTATCTCTTATAACCTTTTCCAACACTTTACCAACAACTGAAGTGAGACTCACTGGTCTGTAAGTACCAGGGTTGTCTCTATTACCCTTTTTGAACAAAGGAACCACATTTCCTATCCTCCAGTCCTCAGGCACTATTCCTGTAGATAATGATGATTTGAAGATCAATGCTAAAGGCTCAGCAAACTCTTCCCTTGCTTCCCAGAGGATCCTAGGATAGATCCCATCCGGCCCAGGGGACTTGTCTATTTTCACACTCTACAGTATTTCTAATACCTCTTCCTTGTGAACCTCAATCTGTTCTAGTCTAGATCAAGTATATCTGTATGTTCCTTGCCAACATTTTCATTTTCTATAGTGAACACTGTCGAAAAATATTTATTTAGTGCTTCCCCTATCTCCTCCGACTCCACACACAACTTCCTACTATTATCCTTGATTGGCCCTAATTTAACTCTCGGCTTTCTTTTATTCCTGACATACCTATCCTGATCCTATCCGTCAAAAACTTCTCATGTCCCCTCCTGGCTCTTCTGAGCTCTCTTTTTAGGCCTTTCCTGACTTCCTTGTAACCCTCAAGCGCGCTGAGTTTTCACATTTTGTCCTAACATAAGCCTTCTTCTTCTTCTTGACCAGGGATTCCACTTCCTTAGTAAACCACAGCTCACGCGTTCCATATCTTCCTCCCTGCCTGACAGGTAAATACTTATCTAGGACACAAAGGAGCTTTTCCTTGAATAAGCTCCACATTTTTAATGTGCTCATCCCCTGCAGTTTCCTTCCCCATTCTACGCTTCCTAAATCTTTCCTAATTGCATCGTAATTTCCCTTCCCACAGCTGTAACTCTTGCTCGGTGGAGTACAC